>NC_054382.1:108250714-108310714 GCF_017654675.1 Xenopus laevis
TGAATGCATCTGGTTTTAGCATTTATGCTATGGCCGTAAAAGGGAAACCCAGGCACAGACTATACTGTCAGCTGCAACTAATACAATTTCTAATCCAAATTTCCATTGTTGAGTCGGTTTGTTTGCAGTTTAATAGCCTTATCAAAAGGGAAATAGAAAAGTAGAAAGGCACCAGTGTTTCTGAGGGAGGATAGGAGCTCTGCATGCAGATAAAATAAAGGCAGTGCCACAGATTTAATTCAACATCTGTGTATCGGGGAAAAAAAGCAAATGGAGACGAAATACCATAAAAATACTTAACTTGTCCAATAAGTGAAATTATATCAGTGAGGATTTTTTTTTCTAATAAGGATAATGTTTTAATAATATATCCCCATATCTTTTATAAGTCCCTTGCTAGCACTCTTTAGTTTAGCAGTTTTTATTCATTATAATGGAAAAAAACACACTTTTTAGCTGTTGGTTCTTATCTAACCTACACAAGCTGTATCCTGGATGGAAGCCAAACAATGATGAAGGCATTTGGGACTAAAGGTTGCAGAGGCATAGTTGCGATTTTCATTGAGATAACAATGCATGTTATGAGTTTTTAACAAAATAGTTTGTGGGTAAAATTAAAGGTAGTTAGCAACTACACAAACTAATGAAATAAACCTAGGGCTTTGAAATGTTAATTTAGAAAATAATGTAAATGCTAAGGGCTTTGAATTGATTAATTGATAAAAATAAAGTAAATTAAAGTTAGATCTATTGATATCAAAACTGGAACAGGACTTTGACTAATTGTGTAGGCCCAGTTTTAATTCCCTTTGCTTGCAACCTTTTCAGGTTTCTTTCCTAATAAGTACAATATTTTTGTGCCCCATGTTCAATTCCTAAGTAGTATAGTTCTTTTAAAGCTCTTTGCCCTAATTGGCCAAGCAGAGAATGAATCTTTCATACTTCTGTTCAGTTCTAGTTTTGGCCAATCAAAGTCTGCCTCCATACTCCTTTAGGGTAGGGAGCTGAGCATGAAACACAGGAAAGCAGCCTACAAGTAAAAAGGCTTAGCATGTTTGTTGGGCCTAGTTATCCTTGTTGTGTCATGAATTGATTCCTCCAGTGCTTTTTTTTTTTTTTAGTATTTGTCTTTTTTAAAAAAGGTGAATTTTCAACACAAAATCCACCACAATTATATAAATTATAATAAAATATCAAAAAGATTCCCTTAAACCTCACCTTTTTGATTCTAAAAATATTAACTACACCTTTGAGACATTTTGTGTATGAAAATAACAAACTGAGGGATTTTTTAATTACTTTGTAAAACATCTTTTCTGTTGGCTGTCTCTATGAACAAATTTCCAATGATATTAGAACTTGTGGTCATAAACTATTTCTCCTGGTATTTCCTTGCACATTAGCAGCTGTTAAAACAGTCTACTTACATATATTAAGTCAAAGAATAGGTTATTTGTAATCTATGTTATTGGAAAAAATATCTAAAAACATCTAAGAAAATTTTCAAATGTCTCTAGCTTACAGAGAAAAATACATTTTTAATAGCTGTGGCATGTCATGTGACATGTCTTTTCTAATTACTTATATTCAGTGAAACATTCAATACAAACATTTTTCTATGCACAACTCATTGCCAGAATTCATACAGTCCCACACCCATGCGTAATATAAAACACTTAAGGCCATACTTAAAGGGGCAGATTTATCAAAGGTCACATTTCGAAGTTATGGGAATTTTTTTAACTCTAGTAAATTAGAATGTACTCACAACTCGAATGGGAGGTTATTTATGAAAAAACTTCAAAGTCTAATATTCGATCAAATACGAACTATTCGATAATTCAAACAGAATTTGAATTAAATTCAAATTGAGTTTTCCTTTGAAAAAAAACTTGAATGTCATGAAGGCAATTAACATCTTCAAATAGTTCAAGGGACCTCTGCTATTGATTTGTACATGAACTCACCAGGTTTTAGGTGGCAAATATTCAAATTCGAACTGTTTCCGGGGTTGAGGTGTAGTAAATTTCACATTATTATTAACATGTTTTTATATAGTGCCAATTTATTTTGCAGTGTTGTTTTGAATTCAAATTTAAGTTAGTGATTTAAAATTCAAATTTGCGAGTTTTGACCCAAAAAAGGCTTTTGGAGTATGTTTCCAAACATATATAAATATAACAAAAAATTATATTTTTTTCTTATTTTTTTATTGTTATTTTGTTGGCTTGGACAAATTGGTCAGACTACAGTTTTATTCTGTTTATGCAGAACTGGCATTTCAAAATGGCAGCCTTAGGCTCATGGACACTAAGGGGGTTATTTTTCAAAGTCCGAATTTATCTTAATATTTTTGGCTACAAACTCCGATGAAAATTTGCTTTGCAGGATAAAATTTGATTTTCACAATTTTTTATTGGATTTTTCCATCCGATTTTCACGACTTTTTCTGAATTTTCACCAGAAAACTCCAGGATATTGCATGAAACCCAGCTCACATCAAAAAAAAAAAATCATTGGGACTTCTCCCATTGACTTATATGCAACCTTGACAGTTCTGAGATGCCAGATTTTCTGATTCAGACTTTTCCATCCTCTGGGTTTAATAAATTCTGGAAATTTTTTCATGATTTTTGCATTCAGAGTTTAGTAAATAACCCCCACAGTGCTTCCCACCCTGCCCCTGTTGCGTCTCTTTAATTTAAACGAGAACTGTTGGACAATGCCAGTACTGGTGATTCTAGAACAGAAAATGGTAAAAAACATTTTAAGATGAAAACCACCAGTAATCTTGATCCAGAATTTCCAGAAAGCAGGAAAAAATCATAAATATAACTACAACAGTTTAAGCCAATCTTGCCAAATCTTCTGGAGTGCTTGTAATTTCCTTTATACAGTCCAACAGGCTCATCAGCAGTACAAGGTAAACATAATAGATGTGAGGAATTTCCAAGGACTTTTTAGGTTTAGCCTGCTGAAATGTACACTACGCCTGACTATCCTTTGACGTGGCCACATGTGGACTTACCAAATTGAAAACATTATAAAGAAAAAGAGAGCCATTAAGCCCTGTTAACCACAAGACTTTAGAACTAAAATACATTTTCAGCTAAAGAATTTCAAGGTTATTTCAGCATTTTGACATTGTGGTGAGGGAAATCATCACTCACATAAAGCTCCACAGAACATCTTACATGACCTTATATCAGTGGCATATATGTTAACCTTTTTGATATCAAGAACATTTTGGGGCACAAATTTACCAGTGTTGACATATTCCTTTTTTTGTAGGACCTAGTTACATGTTTTTTCTGCTGTTGTCATTTTATAGATGCAGAGCACATAGAGAAGGTGGCTAGTGTCACCATTCTTTTGTAGTGCTGATGTCTTTTGTTTCAAGCCTATGCCAAAGTAAAAAAAAAAAAAGTAGCACTGAGATTTAAAAGTGCAGGTTTGCCTAGTGAATGAATCAATATTTTAGCCTATGTGAAGCCAGTGGTTCAAATTAAAATGGCAAGATTAGCTGTAGATAAGCTATTATTTTCTTTTCAAAATGAAAACAAAGCCTTATTGTGGATACAAAAAACATCTTGCCTTTGAGAAACCCACATGGTAATTTTCAGATCAAATCCAAAAGAGTCATCATCACTTCCTAACGTGGAGTGGTAATTAAATCCATTAGAGATGTGTTGTATAAAAGGATTGATTAGCATCAATTTAGCTATGGGACATCTGCACAAATGTCTTCCATAATGAAAGTGTTATTTATTAATATTTTTATTTGATTCAAAGTGGGCTTTTTTTTAATATAATCTATAACGAATGACAAGGTTCATACAAATATTTAATTTGACTACCTCTCATGTTTTATACTGTGCTGACTTGATCTTGGTCATGCAGTGTATCTTCTGTCTGTATCTAATTGCAGTTAACCTGCATTTTGTCACAAATTTTCTTTTAGTATTGGCAGTCATCCAGGGGAAATCTTGGCAGTCCTCCAACAGATAGGTGTCTCTGCCTCTCAATGCCAAGCTGAAACAAACTTCTGTAACAAAATCCCAGTGTCATCTGCAAGAGGGTGGCTACCAAATATGCCCTTGGCTGCTGTGAGGGACCATAAGGACTAACTAAAATAAAGAGTCATAGATGAAAATGGTGGAATAAGCAACTGTTTGATATAAAACAATGATACCACCTAATCCTTTTTTAATTTTGTTGAACCAATTTTTTTACTGTTTAAATGTATTATTTGACTTAATAATTATAATAAAAATACAGTTTTGCTGGCCAGGTAGGATCTGATAATCATTCGATTTTTGATAACCACCATAGCTTTGCATTTGTTTGGGTGAATATTATTGTAAATAGTCAACTTGGAATTTAGCTGCTGATGTCCAGAAATGGGGATGCATTAGCTAAGGCTAATGCACCATATCATTGCAGGTTAAAGTGATCTTTAACCCTTTATTCCCTCAACTGCATTTTGACTGATATTAATGAAGCGACTTGAATGCTGTAAACATCTCAAGCACTAGAGTGCTAGTCTCAATTTGGTACCAGGCATTTCTGTGCATCTCTGCTTTTGTTTATTTGGTTTTAAGAGGCTGAAGCAGCATTAGCAGAGCTGCAGGAAAAGGCCCCTTCATCATGTCCATTGTTTACCTATAGTGTTGCCTGATGGAGTAGCTTATGTCTGTAGGCTCAGAGTTTCTTTCATAGTCTGCTTCAAGGACTTGCATAAATGAAAGACAGGATTTTACAAAGATAATTATTTAACTCTTTTGGAACTCAAAGGGTGGCTGCTCTGAAATATGCTGAACATGTTTCATTGGCACCAAAGAAGTCAGCTCACTGTATCTTTCACTGAACTCTAAAGCCAAGGGGAAGAGACAGGCTTTTGTCTGAACCATGGTTAAAACAAAAGATTGTCTGACTTCTGAGATGAACAGTGCCTGTAATGTGGCAGCATGATGCATCTGAAAGCCAGGGAACTTTGCATGGCTGTGCTGCTTTGCTATTGTTTCTGCTGAGTGATAAGGCTTTGGGAAGCTTCCAGCCATGGCCTAATTACTAAGATTGAAATGATAACCATTTACATATCAGCTTTAGGCCAATAAGAGACTCTAATGGACACTATTTTTAAGGTTTTTTTATTTTCATATTGATTGCTTCCCCCACTCTACTCTCATTTTCCACCTCCAATCATCTGACTATAAACTATGGACAGCAGAATAAACCTTTTTTAATGCTTGCAAACTGTGTATCGTGCGGACACCTTGAAAGCTTTAATGACAAGAGCTGTTTAGTGAAGGTAACAACGATCAAAGCACGAAATAGCAATAGAAAACAAATGCAAATTATTAATGAATTCAAGGAACTGATATTGACTACAATGTGACTTCTCATAGACTGCAAAGGTAAATATTGGTCAGCAATTTCTTTTCATTACCAAAATTAAATAGTCTGCTTTCTCAGAGATCTTAAACGACCTAAATATCTTATGCTTGCAATCTGTGACAGTTTTTAGTGAGTATTATAGTTGAAATGGAACAAGCTTTTGTAGATTGCATTTTTCCAGATATTAACTAGCTTAACTAGCTACTACTACTATTGGTCATCATATTTTTTTCTTTCTGTTCATACCTGTTTAAATTTCTCTTATCCTGTTCTTTCTTAGTCAGTGGTTGAACAGCGTGGTATTAAGCCTGGAATAGTTGTTTGCAAAAATATGTGGATTAGGGATATAAGGGCTATTTATTGATGGTTTTCTTTTGCATACAGGCCTCTATTTTGACTTTGAAAATAAATTGGCTAACAGCTTTGGTCTTTCATAAGTATTTTTTTCATCATTGGATGTATAAAGACTAAATTGTTACCTGATGTTTGTGTAACACTGATTGACACATATACTTTTCAAAAATTACAATGATTACAGGCATTAACATACCAGGCTGCTATTACTTTTATTTAAAATATTAAGTCATCATTTGGCTAAATATATAAAGGATTTAAAAAATATGGCTAAGTAAATATTGGCAGAACCAGAACAGGACACAATGCTGTTGGTATCTGGGTTAAGAAGATATTAGGAAACACAGACTGCATTTGTAGTACTTTGACAACGCCCCAACCCCCTTTCCACCCCCGCCAACTGCATAACCTGTAGGTCCATGTAATTTCGAAAAGAAATTAAACCATGATGTGGAGCACACATCTATAGCTAAGCAATCTGGTAAGCTGAAAAAACTAATAGGTTTTGAAAAAACGAATAGCTTTTCCTTGAAAATATGTGAGAGTATATTTTTTGTCTTTGAATTTTACTTGGAAGAAGCTAAGTACTTGGGCTGTGTTATAATTGCTGATTAAAAAGCGTAAGCCTTAAATTTAAGTCGAGAAAAATTTGTCAATCTTTTTATGAGCACAAGAAGAATGAAAGAATGATTCACACTTTATATTCCACCTTGTATTCCAAAACTGAAGGTAGAAAATAAAATCAAGTGCCGCTGTAGATTTAGCTATCACCCATAAGGCACTGAGCTGCAGAAGAGAAAAGCAGTAATCGGCATTGCTCCTGGCTCTACACAAATAACCTCTGTTTTTATTGTATTCCAGGAGAGTTTTCCTTTGCCAAGTAAAGGGCAGCCTTTTACCTGAATTATGTCTCAGTGGTCCAAAGTAACAGGTTTCTACATTGCACTTTCTGTCAAGATGAAGTTCATACAATGACGTTCATTAATGACAATGATATGCAGTACCCACCTGGCAAATCAGTGGCGAGAGCTGGGGTGCATACTAAGAATGGTAACCTACATAGTCTATTAAAGATATATAATCTCTTACGTGCATCTGACTCAGGTAGTATCTGAATTATATGTATGGGACCTGTTATCCAGAATGCTCGGGACCTGGGGTTTTCCGGATAACAGATCTTTCCGTAATTTGGGTCTTAATGCCATACGTCTACTATAAATTCATTAAAACATTAAATAAACCCAATAGGCTGATTTTGCTTCCAATAAGGATTAATTATATCTTAGTTGGGATCAAGTACAAGCTACTGTTTTATTATTTCAGAGAAAAAGGAAATCATTTTTAAAAATGTGAATTATTTGGATAAAATGGAGTCTATGGAGCTTTCTGGATATCGGGTTTCAGGATAAGGGATCCTATACCTGTACTTGTGTATTGTGACTTTATAATTTCTTTTGCACAATCTCACATTCTCCGACACAGATTCGTTGGTCTTTGTAGCATAACATAGCGATAGGTGCATTAAAAAAAACATTCATTACTATAAAGGCTAGCAAAATGTTACTGATAGCTCTCAAATGCAGTGATGTCATATTTTTCTTTTCTAAGGGCTCTTACAGATTAGCGTTTGAAGCTGTGCTCCGTTTTTATGCGTTCAGCCGCAGGAGTGCAGGAGTAGACACTTTCAGTTTTTTTCAATGGGGCTGTACTCACACAGGCGCATGTAGGTTGCGATGCAACCTGCGTTCGGCGCCTACATGTGCCTGTGTTAGTGAGCCCCATTGAAAAAAACTGAATGCGTCTACTCCTGCGCTCCTCTGCGGCTGAACGCATAAAAACGGAATGTAGGGGAGCGCAGCTTCAACCGCTCGTCTGTAAGAGCCCTAAGCTAGACCTTTTTCTGTTGAGCAACTAATACCACTATTGTTATTGTCCCTAAATAAAAGAGTGACTGATAATTGTATGGCTAATTATGTGACATCTGTGAACAGTTCCTGAATATATGGATGTCGGAAGTGCACGCTAGCCCTTTAAAAAGAAAACCCCACCTAAAGAATTAATGAGATTGCTTAGGTTATATGTATATTAAGTTGCATTAGGTCAGCTTTAGAAAACTGGAGTGCCCTATAATTATTTATATATATACAATGCTAACAAGGGCTTGTGAGATAAATACAATGTCAATTAAAGACTTGCAGGTGTGTTACAGGGAGTGGATATAAGGAAAGAATGGGAAAGGATTTGTGCCAACAGACCTTATGCTTTTGAAGTAATTAGTAAGCGGTGCAGGTGTCTATTATGACTTACTGACAATAAATCTCTGGCTCTGTTTTGAATATTTCTTTTGTTTCTCAAGTTCCATGCCTGAAGGGGGAAAAAAAGCAACTGACTGAAAGATTAATTACCTCAACAGTTTACTTGCAGCTAGATAAAAATCTAAGAAATCTCTGTAGATCACGCTTATAATTTTATGAGAATCCTTTACTATACCTTATTGTAACAAGTGCATCATTTAAGGGACTCTTGCAAGCGGCTCAATGTAGAATTAATTTTGCTACAGATTGCACCTTTGGAAAAAAAGCATAAATCACTTTTTCTTTGTAGTGCGATATGTATGTCACTTGAATTCCCAATGCAGATTTGACATGTTTTCTTAAAAGACTATAGTGTGTAGTAATGGCATGCCCATAATGGGGAGATGCTTCTTACTGCACAATAAAGGCACATGAATGATTTGGATTTACAGAGTTCTAGTGGTCCAGTTAGAATGCAGAATGTATTATCTGACTTTTTGTAATTTAGATAAAAGGCAGCTACAATGAATGCTGCGGGTTACTTGCCATTGATGGCAGACAACTGTCAACTGGAAAGATGAAGCAGTTGCAGGTTGAAGCTATGTCTTGCTCTTCCTTTTTTCAGTGTAGTAAGAAGCAACAGTTACTACTTTTCTTAGGTGTGTTGACTGCAGTATATATCTAAATGCCGTATGTGATGTAGCCCTTAAAAACCAAGTGCCCCATTTTATTCTTCTTATTTGTACCTGTGCAGATGCTTTTGTTTTTTTTAGTTTTTTTTTTTAAGAAACTGCCTTTCTGGATGTTTTTAATATAGTGGCTTCACATTTAGGCAAAGCTTTGTTGCCCCAGCTTGAGTGTCCCAAAACAAATCCACCCAGGCTCCCCCTAATTATATTTAAACATTAGCAGATGTCCCTGTAGCCAATGTAGTGTCACAAGATGAAGAACAATGGTATTGCCAGGACAACAACAACCTATTTCACAGGCTCTGGTGGCTAAAGGGACATCTGCTCTGGTGTAAAAAAAGTCCTTGTCTGGGTCATGGGAAAAAAACATAGACTGACCAGTGATAACCAGTGCACTTTGGGCAGCAGATTTGACCATAAGTCCCAAAGCATTAGCTTTTAACCCTTTTATAGCCATGTCTATGGGAATGGTAAATAAGGGTAGCCTGTGGACTGCAGCAACCCCAACCCACTCCACCATGTGCATTTGCTTTACCTTAGTCAGTTAATTTTTAGCAGTAGCTGAGGGAGTTCCAAACACACAGATGGTAGGATTTTGGGAGGCCGTGTTTATTGACAAAGCAGTGTTATATGAATACCAAAGTAAATGAGCAATATATCATGTTTATTTTTAAGTCCAGTCACATCTCAATTTGTAAAAAATATCTTCAAACATATCTATTGCTACCGTAATAGATTCCCAGAGAGACAGACTGACTGGCAGACATATATATAAATATATTGTTTTTTTCTGCCGAGCATCTAACAACATAAATGTGTTGTCGAAATCACAATTGTCTGAAAGTGTTATACAGTGTCCACTAATTAAAGGTAATTTTTTTCACAGAAGTACCTTTTCTTTAGCCTCTCCATCTGTTCCCTTTTGACACCCCTGTCATTAACTGTCATTTCCCTTTAAATATACAGCAAAGCTGAAAGGGCAACTCTACAGCACATCATTTCAGATTAGGGGCACTTCCACTGAGCTCAGCGCTGTTTAGGTGTCAAAAAGAAGTCTGTGACCTCTCTTGCACCACACAGCCTCAGGGCCTTAATTAGTACTGACTCCAGCCATTACTGCAGAAAGGACAAAGGCGGACACATCATTTTTCTACTTAGGAAGTTAGCATCTGACCTAATAACTTGTCCAGGCTGGCAAGACAGTGTAATAGCCACACAACAGCAATGGGAATTATTTTACAGATCCTAACCCTTGCTGCACTCCACAATACAACACATGACCCACAATGCATCTGAATGTATCTATGAGCCTGTTTATGAGACTATGAATGTGTGTGAATGTATGTGTAGAAAGAACAATGAACATTTGCATATATCTGTATATTGTCAAAATGATAAATGTTGATCTGAGCCTAGCTGGCATGTCAAATTGTAATTTGGTCTGCACTCTTCATTTGGGTTTTAAGCATGAGAAGCAGGGCCGCCATTAGAAATCACGGGGCCCCGTACAACAAAATTTTTGGGGCCCCCTGGGCCCCACCCACACTGACGACCAAGCTCCGCCCCATATCCCGCCCACATCGCAGTTAAAAGACCACACAGACATCAGCGCTAAAAAAGTAACCCCCCCCCCCACACAAGTTGTAAAAAGCTATTGATGGTCAGGGCCCCCTTATAAAAAAAATTGGGGGCCCCAAAAAAAAAAAATTAAATTTTTTTTTTTTTTAAAAAACATTGGTGGCAGGGGCCCCCTGTTAAAAAAAACTTGGGGCCCCAACAAAAAAAATGTAAAAAAAACTAAAAAATAAACAAACATTGGTGGCAGGGGCCCCCTTCTAAGTTAAAAACAAATTGGGGCCCCAAAAAAAAATTTGAAAAAAAATTAATTTTTTTTTGAAAAAAAAAAAAAACATTGGCGGCAGGGGCCCCCTTATAAGTTAAAAACAAATTGGGGCCCCAAAAAAAAATTTGAAAAAAAATTTATTTTTTTTTTGAAAAAAAAAAAAACATTGGCGGCAGGGGCCCCCTTATAAGTTAAAAACAAATTGGGGCCCCAAAAAAAATTTAAAAAAAATAATTTTTTTTTGAAAAAAAAAAAAAACTGGTGGCAGGGGCCCCCTTACAAGTTAAACAAATTTGGGGCCACCAAAAAGAAAATTAATTTTTTTTTTAAAAAAAAAAAACCCAAAAAAAAACAATGGTGGCAAGGGGCCCCTTACGAGTTAAAAAAAAAATTGGGGCCCCAAAAACAAAAGTTTTAAAAAAAAGATTGGTGGCAGGGGCCTATAGAATATTAAAATAATACATTGGTGGCCAGGGGATTAAAAAAAAAAAAAACACAAACTGGTGTTCAGTAGAATTGAACTCATGGCTTCAGTACTTCAACTTCGCCTCCTTTCGTGACTTCGGGTCTTTTCACCGCTTCAGGACTTCGGCTTCGGCTGTTTTCGTGACTTCGTGTCTTTGCGCTGCTTCAGGACTTCGGCTTCGGCTGTTTTCGTGACTTCGGGTCTTTTCGGCGCTTCGTGACTTCGGGACTTCGGCTTTTTCCGTGACTTCGGGTATTTTCGTCGCATCGGCTTCGGCTTTTCGGCACTTCCGCATTCGGCACTGAAGAGGCAAGACGTACGGCTCGGGCGCTCGTAAGGGGGGCCCGGATCTTCAAAAAAATGCAGCGCTGCCGGGCCCCCCTTCATGCCCGGGCCCGGTACGCTTGTCCCCCCTGTCCCCCCCTGATGGCGGCCCTGATGAGAAGTATGTGTTAGTATTATGGATTAGATGTGTAGTTTCATGTATTGTATCATTGTATATAAAATTTAAACCATTGTGTTTCTGGTTCACTAAAGTGTGTTAAAGGTTTGGTTCCTAGGGGTGTCTTACCATCCCTTCAGATCAGTTTGAATTCCTATAATGCAGACTGTGTCTAAAGGTGGCCATAGACGTAGAGATCCGATCGTTTGGCGATATCGCCAAACAAGCAGATCTCTCCCTGATATACCCACGTTTAAGCAGGCAATAATATTGGGCTGATCCGATTGTGAGCCCTAGGGACCAAAGATCGTATCAAAATGGTTCCGATACGGGTGGTCGGATCGCAGGACGGTATAGACGCACAGATGCGGGATTTTTTAACCTGCCCGATCGAGATCTGGCCGACTTTCTTCCAGATATCAATCAGGGAAGCCCAACGGATGGCCCCACACCTCTGCCAATAAGCTGCCGAATGGGTCTGTCGGCAGCTTTTATCGGTCAGTGTATGGGGGCCTTAATACTTGAGTTTAACCATATCTGAGCAATATCACAGCTCAAAACTGCACCTCCTACTATAAACCCAATGAACCCAAGGCCTTCCAGTAAGGGTTGCAACACACTGGTCCACCAAATGCTAACCCTACCCCAACCTTATCCCTGCCATAAATAATACCTCAATATTGTTGTGCCAATTTGCACTTTTCTGACTTCCGTGACAATACCTGCACATTTTGATATACTAAAAGGGGTTAAAGCTAACAATTAAGGGTAGAACAAAGAAGCGTAAGTGAACACAGTTTGTGGCACTAGACATATTCTCCATTCTTCCCGCTTGCTCAAATCACCGTGTTCCTGTGAACATGGTATGGAATTGATAGCCATTATTGATTGCTCGTAGCATTACCTAATCTTCACTAAATGTAGGAAGCTTTTCAGATTTAGAAAGGTGGCAGAAAATGTCCAGTAATGATGCTGCAGGGAATTCAGGCTCAATACTGCGGTCAGTATATAAGTAATATAGCTGTAAGAGGTATTTTATTATAAGCCAGTTGGTTTTACTAAATGTTCAGACAGTTGTAATTTGCAGAGATTTTCATGCTATTTACCAGCATTATCCCTGTATCATTTAAACTAATATCAATAATGGGACTCTTCAAAAAAAAATGCACTTTCTGCTTTGGAATAATAAACTGAGTTTAAAACTTAAAAATGATGAAAATATATGAAGAGGAGACTCAGACAGAAACAACACAAGCTGATTGCTTTAGGAATTCAGGATAAAAACATGATTATTAAAACAGATATATAAATGTGATCTTCACTGTGGCTTTGTAATTATCCCAGGCCACACTATGGTGCTTGCTATCGTGATTTTTTTTCCCCTGCCTCTCTTTGTTTTCATTTTTATCTGGGTACTTCACTGGCATGTAATTGCTAAAGGGAAGCCATTATGCAAGGCAAGCATTCAACTTGCAAGTGAATTTGCTCGTAGCTATTGCCACATTTGAACCTCGCTAATGTATGTAAATTAAAAACCCTAGTATTGGTATGGCTCCTGTTTGAAATAAAAACAGAATCTGATCATTACAATCTGCAAGCCGGGTATTATCACTGGACTAGTGAGCCGCTGATGATAAATTGTACTGAATAGCTAGTGGATAGAATATTTTATCTCAGTCCTCTATCAGGCGGCAGTGCATAAAATAAGGATGATTCATCAGACAGGAGGGCTGGTGGTTTATGAAATTCATTGCTCAGGGCAAGTGTATTTTTTTAAAATTCAAAAGACAAAGCAACTCACAAGGGTTATTTAGTAATCAGTGTGAATTACTTCTAGGTAGAAACCCAGGCAGAGCAAAAAAAAAAAAAAAAAGATATAAAGAATCTGTTTGTTGTAGAGAAAGCTTTATTACTCTGGGTATCAAAAAAAAAAATATTTGAAAAATGTTTCTTCTCCTCCATGCCTCTGCCTTTGTTTTTTAAATAAAAATGCTGTAGCCTTAGATTCTATTTTGAAAGAAAAGCCGCATAATCATCTGTTGCAGAATAATTATATCAAGTGGCAGAAAATAATAATGTTCTTTGGATGCATTTACATTAGGCTGCTATCACCGATTACTACACCTTTAGGGTGAGTTGGTCATTCCGTTTGTTTAAAAAGCAGAATAAAGAGCAGAGAACGGGTAGAAAGGCAGTTTTTTTTTCTAACTACAATAAGAAAGTCTCGTTTTTTTCCCCATTTTTCCTTGGGAATTGATGTCCCAAGGCTATGTTCCAAAATGAAAAGATAATAACTTATGAAAAAGTGTCAAAAACTAATTACGTTTTGTAACTTGTTTTTTTCCCTCACATGAAGTATATTTTTCACCACACTGTCCAGTCACATGCTGAGATTCTTGCTCACATTATCACATGCCAGTCACACCAAGTCTCAGTGGTTTGTCTCCTTCTGTCATTATTTTCAGCATCAATTAATTTTCCCCTGACCTCGCCTCTAGAAAACACTGCAGTGAAATATCAGTGCATGCATTGTGCGGCCTATTCCCGAAGACATGAGGCTGGTGTGTGATAAAAATAAAAAAGAGTAGGCCTAACATGATATTTTCTCACCTGCACTGTTGCTTAGCAGCTAGAATTAAGAATTTCCACCAAGGCTTAAACACATGGAACAAGAACGCCAGACTGACCCAAGAGGAGGAGTATGTGTGTTTTCTTTTTTCATGCTCAGGATATCGGAAATATATGGGAGTTTAGGGTGGGAAATAAATATAAAGCACTCTTTCTGTTTAGATAATGTCCTTGGCAATTTTCTATGCAGCAGGGGGGCACAGGAACATCTGCAAAATATCAAATAAATAGAGTTCTGCTTTATTTAATAGCATCAGGAACTGAGCTCATTGGAAGACGCAATATTGCCAAGGTATTAGTTTTCTTAAAGGGGAACTCCTTCAACTTTAGCTTTTTGAAAAGTAACCATAATTTCAAGCAATTTTTCAATATACATCAGTTAAAAAATATGCAGACTTTTCATTATTTTTAATGGTTTCTGACAGTTCCCTAAGCCTAGTCCCTTGCTCTACTGCTGATCTGTCTGACTACTTTGCTGAGCTGGCTGACTACTGTTACTTTGTATCAACAGCCAGCTCTCCTCAGCCTGAATCCTCCAAACCCCACAAGTCCCTGCACACGTGATTTCAATAAGGAAAGGAACATCACAGTGCAATGCATTGTGGTTTATGTAGTTCCTGCATGCTGTCTGTAAGCTGTAGAGAAGTTGTTACAATTTGTAACATCAGTGTTTAGTCCCTCCTTCCCTGCCAGGATTTCAAATGATGCAGAAAGAGAAGAACTGTTATCCAGCTAGATTGCAGCATAGAAAATAGCATTTATTCATTCTTTTTTGAAGAAACAGGCAACTGTGATGGGTAGATTAGGGGTTTCTTTGTTATGTGGGCCTCTTTATCAAGTATTGGTTTGGAAGCTGGAGTTCCCTTTTAAGAGTTAAAAGCAGGCACAAAATAAACATACATATACACATATATCAATAAATTTGGCCTGGGACATGTACCATAGTGCATCCTTGTGATTGTACCAAATAATTCCTTGCAACAATGCCTTTTCATGAATATATTTCTGCTAGTGTGCTTCAGTATTAGGAGGTGGCCATTCTTTGTTATGTGCACTGGGCTCAATTTTTTCCACACCATATACCAAATGCAGATTAATGAGCAAGCCCAGCCTGATGTATGCATGGAATTGAGTAAGTAGGGTAAGGATCAAGCTCAAAGGGTGACAGCCTCCTGCAAATGATAGTGTCAGGCCTCCCAGTGGCACCACATGGCAAAAGTGATAAACACTCTAGTAAGATGAAAATAAATGCCCCGTTTGATAAAAGAAAACAGACAATTTACGTATACCCCGAAGAGTTAACAGCTAGTGAGCCGTTCCTGTGGGTCAAGTGCTGCATTTGCATTTTGATGGGATGTTATAAAGTAATTAATGCACCAGTCAGGATTTATTACCTCAGGAGTGAACTGAAAGGTTCATTACAAAATCGGTTTCACTTGAAGATGGGCATTTCCTCAGAGTTAGCTTTTGACATGTTGTTCCTTGCTTTCTGTGCCTATGGCAGCAGTGGTAGAAGGCCAGTGAGGTGAAATTCATTGCTTAATAAGGGCATTCACTTTGGGTATTCTTGTGATAATAAATGTATACATCAAGGCCGCACTGCCTTGTCAGTTTAATTGCTTCTTGTGCTCCTTAACAAGCCAATCTTAATCAGTCTGGATCATGTTATGAATAATTGAGGGATCTGCAGACTTCACGCTTAATAAGATGTACTAGATTATAAAACTTAAGTGCACTGTTTATAGAAAGCATGCAGAACAGGCCAAATTCTTCATTAGGTTTTTGCAAAAAAAATTAAAATAAAAAGGGAGAAAAATCATCCACTACATTATTCTAACATTTCCAGTTTGCAAGCAACAGCTGTGTTTTCTAATGCCCTAACCCCCCCTCCACTTTTGTTGAAGGCCATACCTATCCCTCTAAGCCCCTGCGAGACATAATGGGAAATTTGAGCAGGCTATGAGATTAAAGCTCCAAATCGATGGCCAACATTCAATTGTCATTTTTTTTTTTTTTAAAAAAAACATTAATTTATCTTTTTAAATGTAAAACATTTTGAAGATTGGGTGAAGGGGGTGGGGCATTTTATGCACAATTAACATGAATTATTTGCCAGAGAATAGGGATTTTTAATCTCCTGTTGGAAACAAAGAGGTGCTATAGAATCACAACTTTTTCTATCATCATGGTTGCCTCTAATTTTCGAATTTCTAAAATTCTATTTTCAGATACTTCCAATTTTTTCCACTATTCCTTTGAGGTTTTTTTTTTAAACCATTCTTCTGTATGACAAGGTTTGGAGGGTATTATGCATCAGTGTATCTTTGCTCAAAGTGCAGTCTTTTATTTTGGTTCATATGTTTGTATGAACGTTCCTTCTTTCAATCTCTATGGGAGTAAGATGGTGTTGTAGATTAACACCAAGGGACAGATGTATCAAAGGTCGAAGTTAAAATTGGAAGTTAAAAAAATGTGTGTACTTCTATTTGAATTTGGAATTTTTATTTAAATCAATTTGAATTTGAAAAAAAATTGACTATTCGAATATAGAGATTTATCATGTACTGTCTCTTTAAAACTTTGACCGTTCGCCATCTAAAACCTGTCGAATTGCTGTTTTAGCCCATGGGGGACCTCCTAGAATCATTTGGTGGACTTTACAAAAAAATCAAAGTTTTTTGGGGCAAATACTTTGATTCAAAGTCGATCGAATGTGCTAAAACTTCGATTTGAAAGATTTGAATACAGCCTATTCACCCAAAGTTAAAAATTTAGATTTTTTTTTTAATAAATTTCAATTGGTCTTTTTTTATCAGAATTTTGAATTTATGGGAGTTCACAAAAAAACTCCCATTACTTTGTAATTCGACCCTTGATAAATCTGTCCCCAAGTATGGTTTCAAGTTTGGCGCCTTCTTTGTCAGTCATCTGTGGGTTTGGATTCCATGAATATGCCCAAAGCCAAATTTCTTTGAAATATATATATTATATACTGTATTTAAATATATATATATATATATATATATATATATATATATATATATATATATATATATATATTTTATGCTTTCACATTGTAATATTTAGAAGGAAAGGTAGGATATCTGTAAATAGAAGACAACCTCACTTCTATTTTACAAAATATAGCTGGCCATCAAAGTCCTTTGTTCTTGTGCAGGTTAATAGAGATTGAAGAGATGGGCAAAGAAAAAGAAGTGCAATTTTCTGCTATTTAAGCTTGGCGAAATGGCACTCTTCAGGAAGCAGCGAAAAAGTATGAAAGCGTAATAGGCATTTTAAAAGTAGAAGTCCATATAGCTGCTTGAGGGATTCTTAGATTTAGGCATGCATAGAATGGTGAATGAGATAATCAGCAATGTGAAATTGAAACCTGTCTGCTGCCTGGTGCTGTTCTCCCTTCTTTCACTGGAGTGATTTGTAACACTCATCTGCAGGCAAGGCAGCCTTCAGGATTATCCAGAACTGTCAATCGTAATTGCCAAAGTATTTTATTACCTACAGAAAATCAAAGGGTTTTTATAACCAACAGTTATCAAGTTTCAATACAGAGGTATAAGGAGAGCAATTTTAGCTGAAATACAGGCTTGTTTTCCTTCCTGTAATGTTCTTTAGACAATCCTACTGCAGCCATTTACAACATACATTTTCTGAAAGCTGGAGGCAAAACCAGTGCGTGTTTGTTTGCATGTGTATGTGTTCCTATATACAGGTATGGGGCCTGTTATCCAGAAAGCTCGGGAGCTGGGCTTTTCCGGATAACAGATCTTTCCATCATTTGGATCTTCATACCTCAAGTCTACTAGAAAATCATGTAAACATTAAATAAACCCAAGAGGCTGGTTCTGCTTTCAATGAGGATTAATTATATCTTAGTTTGGATCAAGTACAAGATACTCTTTTATTAATACAGAGAAAAAGTTTGGATTATTTGGATAAAATCGAGTCTATGGGAGATGGCCTTTCCTTAATTTGGAACTTTCTGGATAATAGGTTTCTGGATAAATGATCCTACACACACACACACCTGATGAGTTTAACCAGAGAGCCATATGGGTGGTCAAAAGCTTGCAATAGCTCCTAGTGTTTTCTTCGGTCTTGGAAGAGCTTTAAAGTATTGCTCTTTAGATACATTGCATCATAGCAATAAAAAAGCATTCTAGTTTAACATCAATTTAAGCACATTAAGCCTGAATCCAATTTGGCAACAAAAAGTATCTTTAATAGGTGTATGACCTTTTAAATCAGACTAAGGTGGTACACTAGCCAAACAGTTATTTATATGCAAGCACATATCTTTCTCATGCACAAAATGAAATTAGCTAATGGCATCTTTGCATTTTTTTTTTAGGTCTTTTAATATTTGTTTGTTTAAGCAGCCAACTCTTGGGTTTTGCGTTTAGTCTAGGTAGTGCTGGAGTTTACTGCTAAATTACACAGCTGTGTTTGTTCAGAGAGGAACCTGATTCCAGCCTCCTGTAGTGTGAGCAGTGGTAAGCGAACTGTTGCTGTGTTATTCACTCACTCTGTCAGATCGAAGCTCAGTTCAATAGCATTAAACTAGTTCTCATTTGAAAGATTTGTCTTACAAAACCTTGAAAACTGCTCTGAACCTGCATACATTGATTTTGTTGATGGAATCTCCAGGGCTTTGATGAAAAACCAGGTGAAGAGGGTTTACCTCTTCAGTACCTACGAGGAAAAAAAAGGAGATTACAGAATCCCTTTTTGTTAACCCATTCAATCATGAACTGATGTCTTGCTATTTAGTTGTTCTAATAATGGGCTCAAAATGATTTTAGTTTATATACAGATGTCGACACTTTTGAGAAAAAAAAAATGCTTAAAAAAAATAGATAAAACATTGGAAACCCTTGATGGATTTAAGACTGAAATAGAGTCTCCACGGTGGAAGCCTAATGCATCATTCAATTCTGTAACCGCATTTTCTCTAAGCACCTTTAGGCCATTTTCACGTTGACTTATTATAACTAGTTTATTTCAAAAGTCAAAAAATGTCAGAATTTCAGGCAACAAAATTTTAGCAAAAAAAGCATTAGGATAAAAATGGGTCACCAATCTACAACTTGAGAGGCAAATGCATATAGTAAGCATTTGTAATTTATTTAGGCAATATTATGGGGCAAATTCATCAAGGGTCGAATATCGAGGGTTAATTAACCGTCGATATTCGACTGGGAATTAAAATCCTTTGACTTCAAATATCGAAGTCGAAAGATTTTAGCGCAAATAGTTTGATCGAACGATCGAAGGAATAATCCTTTGATCGAACGATTTGAAGCATTTTAATCCAACGATCAAAGGATTATCCTTCGACCAAAAAAACTTAGGCAAGCCTATGGGGACCTTCCCCATAGGCTAACATTGGGTTCGGTAGGTTTTAGATGGCGAACTAGGGGGATGAAGTTTTTTCTTAAAGAGACAGTACTTCGACTATCGAATAGTCGAACGATTTTTAGTTCGAATCATTCGATTCAAAGTCATAGTCGAAGGTCGAAGTAGCCCATTCGATGGTCGAAGTGCCCAAAAAATACTTCGAAATTCAAAGTTTTTTTACTTTGAATCCTTCACTCGAGTTTGTTGAATTGACCCCTATGTGTTAAGATGGGCATAGGCATAACTATCTTCTTGACGGATGAGGTTGCTAAACAAGCAGGCTTTTCCAACCTGGAAACCCAACAGGCCAATGTAGTATTTGCCCAACTGGATTACAATAATATAACTCTAAAGCTCATTCTTATAATTTTTATCACTCCATTCCAATACTAATTGTATAAAGTGGTTCCAGTCCCTGCAAGGCTGATGAGAAATTATTCTATTTCCTTGGTTGTTGCTGTAACTTTAACACATAATTAATGCATTTTATTCTGTGATTGAAACCCTTATTCAAATTTATGCCATTTTTATACATGCTAATATTTTAATTTAATCATCCGACATGCTTTAATTGAACTAATTTATGCAGTGAGATTTTAATTAACATTGTTTAACTAGAAGAGATAATTCACTCTTTACCTTTTGTGTGTCAAGATGTGCTACTTGAAAGGATTTCTGTACACCTTTGAATGTCTTGGGCTGAAGCTAGTTGTACTGCCATTCCTCAAACAACACCTCACGCCCCATGCTGTAACCTAATTATTGTAATCATCTTTTGTAGATATTAAAGTTGTAACATCCATAGCATATTCAAGTAGATGTGGAAATAAGCCAGTAGTTGGGATTTTGCTGAGTTTATTAACAAGTTTGTATCTATGTCTGATGTACAACAAAAGTCCCTCATTAGGAAAAGCCAGATAATGACCAGTAGTAACAATTTTAACACCGAAATAGGAAAGTCAATTAATGTATTTATGAAATAAAGTTTAAGGGGCAGATTTATGAATGTTTCTTCTCCACAACGCATTATTTTATTTGTGGATAAATTTACTTGATCCACAGTTTTTTCTTAATTTATAGTGTAAAGGCTATAAAAATTAAGAAATACAACAGCATGGCAAGTAAAAGCCATTGAGGTCATGTAGAAGGCAATGGAAGTTATATTTCTAAGTCTTTCATTCATTGTGGTTTTAAAGATTTTCGGAGATCAAAACTTTCATTGTCATACAAATTTTTCATTCATTCACAAAAAGTTTGGGCAGCTATTTTTGTTCGTACTTGCATTCGAATTTTAATAACATTCATGGCATTCGTAATCTTAGAGAAATATAGTTTAATTGTGGTTTCAAGAAGCTCTAAAAGCACTAAAATTCGACCTTTAATAAATGGCTTCCATCCATGGGGTATATTTATCAAAGAGTGAAGTTAGTAGTGAAGTTCCGCCACTAGAGTGAAATTCCGTCACTTCCCATTCATTTCTATGGGGTTTTTAAAGGCGTATTTATCAAAGGGTGAAATTTCACTTTCACCCATTGATAAATATGCCTTTCAAAATCCCATAGAAATGAATGGAGAGCTGCGGAATTTCACTCTAGTGGCGGAACTTCACTCTTTGATAAATTTACCCCCATGAGCCAATGAGACTCCTCCAAATATAAATACAATTGGATTGGTTTGCCAAATTACTGTTATATTGGCCTGGAGGCATAGTTGTTAGCAATGCTATCTTGCAGAACCCTGGCTTGGAGTCGGACTCTTTTGGGGGTATGTATCAAAATCCGATTTTGATAAAAAAAGGTATTTTGGTAAAAAAGTCTACTAGAATCTATGATTTGACCTTATTTATTATTGAAAAAACTCAAAAGATCTGGGTTTTTTTTTTTTGCGAAAACCCCCCTCCCCAGTTTTATGCCTAAAATGCTCAAATTTTTGGTGAAATTTTGGATTTTTGCCCGAAACTCAGTGCAGACCATAATATCTTCAAATATAAAATGGGACCTTTGACTTCTACAGGACCCCGACAGCTTGGGGAGGATGTATTTTCAGATTCAGACTTTTAGCAGCCTTGGGGTTTATTAAATCATGAAAAATTCAAGGTTTTTTTCCACTAAAAATTTGGATTTTATATTAAAAAAAGTATGAAATACATTATATGTGCATTATGCCTGTTTTAAGGTGTGTTTCCTCTGTTTTTTTTTTTTTTTTTTTTTTTAATAATATAAAGTATATGAACAGAACATAGCCGGGCTTGTGCTCCGATATATTTGCTTATAGATACTATTAGGAGGCAGCACACGTCAGCTAGGGTAAAATATAAATATTCTCCATAGATAAAAACCATGATAGCATACTCTGCATGATCACTATAAATGGTTTTGTTACTGACCGCTCTAGTTTCCAGTTGACCTTTTTATATGAAAGCCACCTCCCACTTCTATCCTGTGTAGACAATAATGTACTGTGTAAGTCTATGGTGTACACTGGACTTATACCTTTTAAATTTATACTTTCTGAAAATACTTTCAACTACATTTATCCATAGGGAGTGAAAGTGAATCAAGTAGACTTATTATGCATTATCCTGGGCACCTAAAAGCACAAATTGTTAGCTATGCATTCATTACTCTAATGTGAATAAGCAATATTATGTTTAATTAACAACAAAGAGTTCAGCAAAGCAATGTCATTTTGCTGTACCACAAAGATAATGCAATCTTGTTTTTTAATTATGATATAATTATGTAAGCAATGCAGGTATTGTGTTTAATGCTGCAGTGTCTTAGATGACCTTTGTGTGTTTTATTATATGGTATACAGGCCATTCCTTTGTTTTATTTTTGCGTGTCAATCACTTTTTCTCTTGGGAAGCAGATAGAATATGAAACATAGAAAAGAGATAGCGGTTTCTCTAGAAATGAAGAGGTTAACTTCATTAGGCAGCTTGCTTTTTCCTTTCTATGGCTGCATGATGGCATATGAATAGGTAATGAATAAGGCAGCCTTATTTCTCCAAGCAGACAATTCTGGGCACCTATTTTCTCCAATAACAATCACAGTAATAGAAGGGAATCTGGGAGAAAGAGCAGACAAGCATTAGATGCAGTCATGACAAGTCTCCATTTTAGACACAGCCAACACCTTATCCTAGCAGGAAAGAACTTAATGTTATTATCCTAATTCCTCTTCTTAATTAGTCTTATAATTTAATGTTTCCAACATCCAGCCATAGCATCACTGACCTAATGAACAGTCTGAAAACCTAAAGCTTAGTCACTAGCGTCTTCCACTACTTCTGGTTTGGCACAAGCATATTGACATGTTTACCAAGCTGCTCAAGGCCTAGGACTAGTTTGTCTTTACATGATGTGTTAAGCATGGCTAAACTCGTTCTTCTTATTATTATTGTTAAAAAAATTAACAACTGGATATAAAATTAGATAAATGTTCTGTTTTTGAGACTGATTGAATGTGATGACCTAGTTGGTTGATGTATGGTCAGCTCTAGACTAAAGTCGTCTAAGGTCAGTTTCCCATGTAAATAAACCAGGGGGAATAGACAACCCACTAGGGTCCAACTGATGCACAAGTCATCTTCCCCAAAGTATGCTGGCCCTAATAGATTAGTTGAGATCCCCCCCCGATAACATCTAGTCACACCACCTGTAACATTAATAAAGAAGCCAGAGATTTAAATATGTCAAGGGCAGTGATAGCTACTGTACAAAGAAAAAATAAACTTGTAAAGGCCAATAAATGATCTTGTTACCAGTTTTTTTTTTCAAGGGGAATTGGCTATGCGCTTCGAAATGTGACATGTCGCATCACCCTAAAAAAAACATTTAAAAGCCAGTGATTACACAGGATACATTTAGTATTTGTGTTTAACAGCCCTATCCTGGTGATCAATAGGAGCCTGTTAGTATGCTTGTCTAAATCGGTAGAAAGCCATAGATTTTTTTTGTTTTGCTGATCAATATTTTAGGAAATGTTGTTATTCTTTCGGCATTTACAAAATGGATAGATATTGTATCTAAAACACTTTGAATCCTATTATTAGCAAATATCCCACAAGATACAATATCCCTCTCATTTGTTTGAATGCAGCCTTTGTAGTGAGTCCTAATTGAAGTTATGCACGTTCCGAAGATCAAGTTGGCCAGTACAGGCTCTAATGACGCTAATGAATCCATGCGCAAATGACTGAATCAATGAGAAAATAGTCACTGCTGTTTAAAGTGTATCGATAAATGTACCTTTATTTTCTCTTGAATGGACAAGTGTTGCAGCTAAGAGTCCTGTGGATCTCTTAATTGAAAGTTAATTTTAAATCAATAAGGACAGTCATTTAAATATTGATCATCCCTTTGTACTGCAATTGTTAACAGCTATTTTTTTTCTGTTTTTTTGGGTGACAAATATGTTTAAATGCAATCAATAGCCCACAATCAGTGAATTCCATGAAAAAAATTGACACATGTTCCCCAAATGCCTTCCAGGCATTTCCTTATCTCTTTGCACAAGCACACACAGGTGGCACAGATATGTCAGGCCTGTGAATGTATGCATAAATGCCCAGGCATTAAAAAGAGGATTTGTACCTTTTAATGCATGCATAAATGTATGCATAAATGCCCAGGCATTAAAAAGAGGATTTGTACCTTTTAATGCATAGAATTGTAGCATCTCGTTTTTTTCGGAGCTTTTTTTTTTTCTTTGTAAATAGCAGGCTGAAATCAAAGTAGGAGTTAGGCATTTCTAGATAAAAGGATGCGTATACTACCACTGAAGAGGTATTTGCTCCAGCCATGCCTCCATCGTTATTCATGGCTTTATATGCAGCCATCCATCTAACATGTTTTAGCTTTTAATGAAATTAGACTTTGGGTGCATACGCACAAGTTTATCCAGTTGTGGGTCAACAAAGTAATTGTATTTATTTTGCTTCCCGTAGATATCATTTGTCTGCATAGAGAAGTTAAAAAAAAAGCCTGCTTTGTTTTCCTTTCAATTTGACAAAGAGGGCAGTTGAGTTAAAAGGATACAAATTTCATTTTATGAGAGTCATCGTGATTAACCCAATAAAGTAAACTTGGCTACATGTGGCTTTCAACATAGAAGCAAACAGGAGGCGGCTGTTACATGGTTTTCCACAACGCCTTTACTACGGTGTGCTGCCAGCTATGGTAAGCTGGAACTAATGCTGCCTTATAAAAACCTGCTTGGAACAGATGCAAACTGCATTAACCAGTTGGCTCTAAGGAGGAAATGCACAAGTGAGTGCTATGAAAGGCATAAAGGAGGCGATAAGCTAAATAAAAATTAATCAATTCTACAAATTCTTGCCTGTTATAAACTACACTGAAACGTTTATTATGCCTTTTATAAATGATGTTCTTCTTTCATGAGAGACAGTGATTAGCTTGGGACTTGGGTTGCCACCACCAGTTTTAAGACGGACAGCCCAGTTTTGGGTTGTCCAGGTCAAATTAGGAAAAACCTGGCAGGATTCCCCTAGATTGATGCAGTGATTGGCTAATTGTCATCTATGATGTCATAGCCCAACCCTCTGTCACCCACCCTACTCTGACATCACCAGTCCCACCTGTCACAGTTCTGCCCCATAACATCACTGCCCCCCCGCCTGTTTTTTCTGAAACCGAAAGGTAGCAAACCCATTGGGACTGCATTTGCTGCCTGTAAGGTTCTCCTCTCCATGTTTACTGGCTAAGGGGTATAGCGCCCTTAGAGAGGGCCCCCAAGCAGAATGAGTGGTCAAAGAAAAACCCACTTATTGCTGTCTGTATTGCTGGGGACACAGTGCTGGACCTACGTTTAGTGCAATTGTACTATATATACTGTATAGGAGGCACATTTATCAAGGGTCGAATTTTGAATTCATGTAAAAAAAAATTAAAATTCCCAGGTTTTAGGTGGCGATTAGTGGAACTCGAATTCTTAAAGGGCAAGAATATAATAAATCTTGAAAATCTATTCTTTAAAAAAACTTGAATCGACTTTGGATAATTCCTAGTCGAATTTGCCAATTTTGACCATGAAAAAATTTGAAAATTCAAATTAGAGTTTTCAATTCGACCCTTAATAAATATTCCTTATAATATGTGATATAAAACAGGCAAGAGTCAAGGAACCAGTTGGACATGCCTGCTCTATTACCTGTGGCTTTGCATTCCAACTCAACAGAAATACAGCAGCATGAATACAAAAGAGGCAAAAGACTGGCCTCTCTAGCCTGCCCTAGTGTGGAAACTTTGATTCTTTCAGAGAGATGATCTATGACCCCCTGTGATTTATGGTCTGTAATGGGCTGAGCATGACATAATCTGAAGTTCAAAGAAGAATAAATGGTAACACGGCTTCATGGAATAATGTTCAAGCGGATAAAATGGATGGACTAGAAGGGTCACTTGATTTGTTTCATGACCAACAAACATGCAAATATATTTATTAACCCATAGCAACTAATCAGAAACCTAAAAATTCCACTAGACCACTATCATAGCTAAATGTTGTTTAAGATTATTTTTTTAACCTTACTAATCTTTTTAACCTATCTAATTTTAGAAAAATAACTATTTCACTTTGTTTTTAACTTTTTCTCAGTCCCATGTCAATAAATAAAACAAAAATGTAAGTCTACGATTATACAGACATCTGACCAAATATAAACCTGGAGTTATGTTTTTAAATGGTCATCTAACACAAAATCCCGTAATTAGGCCTGTTTATGACATTTGATTCTATCTTGGCTTACAATAATAAACAAATCACATCTAAAATACTTTTGTGCAAGGAAGATTTCCAGCGAGTATTGGCAGGCCTAAACACAAGACCATGCAATTTGCACACCTCACTTTTTTATTTAGCTAATTATACAAACTCTTTGTGCTGTTTCACAAACCTGCTCTTTAATCCTGCATTATTGTCTCAATGCAGCATCTTGAAGCCCATTTCATTCCATTTTCTAGGTTAGAAAAGCCATATAAAAAAAAAAGGAAGATTAAATAGAAATGGCTGGGTATCATTAGTTCATATGCATGGGGTGCAGACAATAATACAACATTGAGGGCTGGTCCCAAAGATGTGACTGATAGATATTATTTGTCTGATAGAGTTGACCAGGAAAATTGAGCTACAGCTAGTTACTTCATTAGGTCCTCTCATTGATTGAGCCCTGCTGAAGTGATGCAGCAGGCTCCTCAGATAACTGTTGGTAATAGAACAAAATGAATTCTTATCACAGAGATTGTTAAGGCCATTAACCCTGGCCTCCAGTGCTTTTCAGAGGTCACAGACAGGAAGCCAAGCAGTGACAAGGAAAACTGTTTTCTGTCTAACTACAGGTCATGTTAGAGGATGTGTGGCTCTTTTACCCTTCGGCTCCAGTATGCACAAAGGCAGCCGTTCTGAATCAACTGTACATAAATATTGCTCTTCTTAGCCATTCAACATACATCTCTAGATATCGATATTTGTTTCACACAATCATTACATTCAAGTTAAAATGAAGTTAGTGGTTAACAGTATGTCTTGTCCGCAGGTACATTCAATTAATGTTTTTATGCTTCCCTTTTTATCTGCCTTTTTAGCATAGAGCATTTTCAGAATCTGGTTACCTGCTGCAAGGTACCTGGATCCCATATCAGCCAGTTTTGATCAGGCAACTTCAAATTAAAAAAAAAAAAAAAGAATGTGAAGATATGATTGGTTGGAATTGGCATTCCATAAAACATTTAAATATTTTGATACAAAGTTTTAGGATAGAACTCTAAATAGCTACTGGGGTATCTAGTTAATTCTTAAGGTGGCTATACAGGGGATCTTGCACTAATATGGATGATATTGATCTGATCTGATTGTGGACCCTAGGGCCTAATGATCAGATCACAAGGCCAGGAATGCAGGTGGTGGGATCAAGGTATGTAACATCTTTCAGGAAGCCTGCCCGATCAATATCTTGCCAATTTTCGATTAGATATCCGAGGCCCCATACACTGGCCAATAAGCTACTGACTTTGTCTGTTGGCTGTTTTTATCAGCCCCTGAATGACTACCTTTTAGAATGGACCAAATCCAAAGAAAACATCTGTTATTGATACTGTATCTGCATTTAGTTGCCACAGATCCCATAACATTTCTCATTAGAGTACCGAGTGTGTGACATTTGTCATGTTAGTGGCACAGTAGTTTTCAGGAGACAACACACCCAATAAGTCCCAGGCACAAAGCTGGTCATGACACTGTCCGCTCCCCCACCCCTTGACGCATTTTTGTAAATGTTGTTCTGGTTATTAAGCAAAACATTTTACATATATGAGCGTACAGACCATTCAGATCAGATAAAAATAACTGTTTTCCCTTTATAAGAAACGGTAGACAAAGCAATAATGAGATATATTGTGTGGGCAGTGCAGCAAATGTTTCTAATTATGATGTCAACATTCTGGGCTAGGTAAAATCAATCTCACATTTTACTTTCAAATGTATGATAAAAGAATAGGGGATCAAGAAAATGTCTGGTGACTCATGGAATGACAGAGGCTAACACAGCATTTAAAAAGACGGTAACAATACATGCTTAATGTGTCTTTAAAAAAGCAGCCCACATTTGGAAAACACCCCTTCCCTTACAATACCACTTATTTTTATGTACTTTTAACCAGTGTTCTTGGGCCTTATTTAGCAATATGTTGGTGGCTTCTATACTTTGATTGTGATTTAATTGCAGTGTCTGTGGCGGTGTGGTATTCCCATTTGAAACCAACTTTTCACGAGAAGCAAGTTAATTTAAATGTAAATGGGGTCCTGTGGATGGAAAAAACTACCAGTTCCCTGCCTTGGAGGATCCACCCAGGCATTTGGTTTGGCTTCTTATGCATAAATAATAACAAAAAGGTATGCTGTCACTGACGCTTTCCAAATACCAGAAGTGGTTTGGCAGGATCCAGTCTATAGCACTGAAATGAGACTGGTTTGGATAAACTTACATTACAGATCCTCATTCTGATTAAAGTGTGTTTTTTGGGAGTTATTTTGAGGGATCGTATATTATAGGAGCAAATGAATAACAGTGACCTTTAACAAGATACCACATCTTAAAATAATTTTTAAAATCAGAAAAATAACAGTTTTCCTGCCCTCAACTGATTTTTTTGTTTCCTAATTGCTCTCAAGGACAGACATATTTTCTTGGACTGTAAAGTAACCTGTTAAAGTAGGTGTTCCACCTCACCCCCTTTGACACATATACAATCAACATGCTGAAACAGTGCAGTCTCCATCGTGCATCTAATATAATTACTAATTTAGATCAGATTTTAGATTTGTGTCTGGCTTCTAATGTGTGAGGTTGCAACTGTCACCATCGGCTCCCTGAATCCAGAACAGGTGCTAAGTTCCCTGGTCACAGCTCTGCTTCTACCTGTAGCAGCCACCTTTGGCCTCAGGGGGAACCCTCAGCTACTCAAATGCCGTCAGGTCTTAGTAAGAGAGGAGCAAAGCAGTTCTGGACTGGCAAAGGGGCACGGCCATTGTCGAGGTTTAGAATGTAAGGCTATCAGTTCAGGGAATAGACGAAAAGTGTAGTCAGACAGGGGTCGGTACAGGCAGAGTACAAGCAGGGTCAGATAGGCAGTAGTTGGTTCAGGCGGAGTTCAAGCAAGGTCAATTAGGCCAAGGTCAGTACAGGCAACATTCAATAGATAGTCAAGCAGGCAATGGTCAGATTTGGCAGAGTTCTAAATAGTCAGGCAGACAAGAGACAAAACAGGAATCAAACAGGACAAGAATCACACCCAGGAACGAACAAGTTAGACCTAAAAAAGGGCAATGAGTTTGAGCTCAAACCCCTTTAAATATTTGAATTTCGCGCCATTCGGCGTGTAAAACCAGGAATGCAGGCTGCGTGCGCCCTAGTGTTTACCAGCGATCCTACCAGGAGGAAGGACCACACAGCGGGCTTTCCTGCTAGAGGTGCGGCGGGCATACCAGCCTGCCCACTAGGCCACCAGGGTACATTACAGCAACTCTGTGCTGAAGATATTTAGCAATCCCAAGCACAGGTATTCATGGATGTAACATCAGCATCAGCACATATCTGTATACATGTATATGTTATGATATAGCTAAGGTTGGGGATCTAGATGAAATAGCCTGTTTCCTTGGAGAATGTTCCGATATGGAAGTCAAAGACATTATGGCCAAACAGTTAACAGATGATTGAGTGAAGGTTCGACTATCATATAAAATCAATTTGTCTTATTGAAGCCTCATGTGATAATTGTCTATAGGAAGAAGGAGCAGTTGTTACTATGGGGTCACCTCACCATAGACCACCTCTATTTGCTAGGGCACTAATTATCTCATAAATTGTATCCCTCAACTCACTCTTTATTTAATTATATTTAGAGAGCGAGCAGTCAAAACCCCCAACTACCCCCTCCTTTATGCTATCTGCCTAGCAATACAATGGATAACTTTCAATTTTGCTAACACTTTATCCTGCTTTGCCTAATAAATTTTTTATTATTTTGTCTAATAAGAATATATGGCACTTTTTGTTCTTGTTCCCTGCAATTATAATAATAGTAAAATACCTGTCCAAAATCATAAACTGAAAATAGCTGGAATGTGTGTGCAATAATTCCCAAGATACCTGACAACAGCATCCAACAGTAAAAAAAAATAATAATAATATAAAGAATTCTTGGATTTGTTTTTGGGAGTATTGCAAAAAAAATGTTGGACAAATCAATTTTTAATTAAAATCATGTTTTATGCTGATGTTATGTATCAAGAATGTCAGATTCTGTTGCAGACTCTCCCCCCACCCCCCGTATGTGTTTGAGAAGAGGCGTAGGAAATATGTGCATTATAATGTACCTGATAGAAAACTCATGTGTAGATCTTCTGAGTTGGCTAGCACTGTGGGGGCATATATCATGCTGATATGCTAAATCCTATGGAGTAAAACCTTGTACAGGTATGGGACCTGTTATCCAGAATGCTCAGGACCTGGGGGCTTCTGGATAATGGATCTTTTCATAATTTGGATCTTCAGGCCTTAAGCCTGCTAGAAAAGCATGTAAACATTCAATAAGCCCAATAGGCTGGTTTTGCTTCCATTAAAGGGATCCTGTCATCGAAAAACATGGGTTTTTTTTTCAAAACGCATCAGTTAATAGTGCTGCTCCAGCAGAATTCTGCACTGAAATCCATTTCTCAAAAGAGCAAACAGATTTTTTTATATTCAATTTTGAAATTTGACATGGGGCTAGACATTTTGTCAATTTCCCAGCTGCCCCCGGTCATGTGAGATGTGCCTGCACTTTAGGAGAGAAATGCTTGCTGGCAGGCTGCTGTTTTTCCTTCTCAATGTAACTGAATGTGTCTCAGTGGGACATGGGTTTTTCCTATTGAGTGTTGTTCTTAGATCTACCAGGGAGCTGTTATCTTGTGTTAGGGAGCTGCTATCTGGTTACCTTCCCATTGTTCTTTTGTTTGGCTGCTGGGGGGGGGGAGGGGGTGATATCTCTCCAACTTGCAGTACAGCAATAAAGAGTGATTGAAGTTTATCAGAGCACAAGGCACATGACTTGGGGCAGCTGGGAAATTGACAATATGTCTAGCCCTATGTCAGATTTCAAAATTGAATATAAAAAAATCTGTTTGCTCTTTTGAGAAATGGATTTCAGTGCAGAATTCTGCTGGAGCAGCACTATTAACCGATTCATTTTGGAAAAATTTTTTTCCCATGACAGTTTCCCTTTAAGGATTAATTATATCTTAGTTGGGATCAAGTACAAGGTACTGTTTTATTATTACAGAGAAAAAGGAAATCATTTTAAAAATTGGAATAATTATAATGGGGTCTATGGAAGACGGCCTTTCCGTAATTCGGAACTTTCTGGATAATGGGTTTCTGGATAACGGATGCCATACCTGTATAGTGAAACAGGTGAAAGTATATTGTACCCCAGACAAGATAGTCCAGTAATTACTCAAAATATGGATTTCATGAAATAATTTTAAAATAATAGGATACAAATCACATTCTTGCCTTAGATACTTTTCTGGAAGTTTAAAATCCAGAGTACCTAGAAGTGATAAGTCTAAGCAACTGGATTTAGTAATCTTAAAAAGGTTTCATCATCATCATCATCATCACTTCAATTCATTCAACAAGACATTATGGACTAGAATAGATTACACCAACGCATCAATCCATGCCAACCAGTCAGATCCTTTTTTTCACCTTAACTCCTAACTGCACTGAACTATTTTCTGATTGGTGCTATGAGTTACTGAACTAGTCCAACCAATAACAGCAAATTATCCGTAACATTTTCATGTACATGGAAAACCAAATCTGCACTTGCTAAGAAGAACAATTGCAAGAAACATTCTCTAATTATGTCAGTTTTGGGATGTGTGGTCAATTGAACCGAAAATTTAGGCAATGCCTTTTTAAAACTGATTTTAAATCAGAGCCCTTTGGCCTTATTATGCAAATATATAGTTACCCTATTGTACACATGACCCTGCAAAATGTAGATCAGATTCTTACAAATTTGAAATTATTTCCACTGACATATTCAGAGTTGATGTAACAATTTCATGATATATATTTAGATAATTTGCATTGAGTTTAATTTACGTTTCATATTATGCATGGCATGTTTTTTTCTCCATTCTTTTTTTTCTTGCTGGAGGGGCTCAAAACACATTATTTGCCTTCTAAGTTGTTTTCACAGCAAATAAGTAAACATTACTTGCACCAAATTGCAGATGCATCTGTCAGCAAACGGATTAACCTTCTCAAAATATGTGCCACTTCAGTGTGGACCTTTGCATAGGTTTGCACATTACAGCAGAATCAGACTGATGTTATAAATGATGAGTTAATCTAATACCTACATTTTCTTTGAATTTCGCCATTAGAGAGAAACTGCCTATGACAACCCTTTAAAATCTATTATAAAAACAAATATAATATGCCAGACTTCCAGGATCTGAATTGCTTATCCATTGATTCTACATTTTATTAGATTAGATGTGGTTGGTAACAATACCTCTGTTTCCATGAATATGTCCTAGGAACAAATGCATTGCAGGGACTGACCATCAAGTTCAGTGTGTTCGAGAATTGAAGGTGTTGTAGGGAGAAATGTATAGCGGTTTTCTATCTCTCTGGGGCATTGCACATGGGCTCCTTCTCTCATACAGTATCTATTTATGTGTATTGCTTGGCAGGTGCCAGATGTCCATGGTCATGCAAATGGATGGCAGTGATTTGTGGCACCATCGAATGGTGGAACTGGGCATTTATGTGTTACCACCAAATGAAGTATTGATAGGCCATGCTTTTCATTCTCATCAGCTTTGGTGTCACTGTACTGAAGGATAATGTGCTAAACTGAACATTAGAAGGACAAACACAAAGCAAATACTGATGTTGAAAATCTAGTTTCTATGTGTTCTGCACCAGGAGTGTTAAAATTGTATCTTACAGGTGGCGATTGCATTATAACCTCCCAAAGCACGACGAAGAATGCTGGGAATTGTAGTCCCTGGCAACTTTAGAGTCAGAAATTCATATCTTACACTTTAAAGTCTAGCTTGAAATGTTTCAGTTGCAAGTTTCCTATAAAACAAACATGGATATAAAGCACAACACACAATGCAGCCTTTCAGGATAGCTGTAAAACAGAATATCCTAATACCCAAGCACACATATTGCTAATGGCTGCTGGGAATGTTGGGAATTGTGGTCTGGCAACATCTGGAAGGCGGGATGCTGGCCACCCGTGGAATAAAACAATAAAAACCCTACAATCGGATAAAATAAAAAATAAAAATCTGCTGTAATGCAACTGCCACATGCATTTGAGTGTCCGGAACATTCATTACTGAAATAAAGCTTGTCTCTTCATCTGTGTGCCCCGCAATTAAATCTCTTTCTATTTACCTCTTGGGATGCAGGTGTAGTTTATGTCAGCAAGAAGACTGGGACTGCACAGCATCAAAGATTTATACAGTGAAATACACATCCTTATAATGAAACCTGTATATTATAGGCGAGAGTGTGTGCAAGATGGAGGTAGCATTTAATATGATGGAGGGGGGTGGAGGCTTCATTGCAGTTGGAGGGTCTTTGTCTGCATTGTCTTTGAAATATATTATGCTGCTCTGGCCCAGCTGTACACTGCAGAGTATTGCTTCATTTTCAAGTCAAATGTCTGTCATGCTTGATTTTTTGATATCATACTGTGAACAGTCCAGACTTTTTGCCTCAAAATAGTTAATGAGCAAATATTGCTTCTAACAAATCAAGAGCGACGTTCGCCTTTTACTGTGTCTGCCTTGTGACTTGGCCGGGGCTTCCAAACAGGGTTTTGTGGGGACACTGTACAGTGGCACTGAGAATTTTGTTGGACCCCTGTACTCTTGTTTCTGTTTTTAGGGAGGGTTTTTGAATAGTTCAGGGCCACAGAATGTCCTTAGTAGGTATAAGTGCCTTTTTATTATATTGCATACTATTTCTAGATGGTTTCCTTTCACCCATCAGGTATACCCAACCTGTGGTCACAGCAGCCACTGAGGGTACAAGATAACCCAACCAAGAAGGAAAATAAGATGTCATTAAAATGTTATTAGCATTTTTGTGCAAACCTGTGTCTATCGATGAAGCCCACATCCAGGGTGGCGGTAGATCCACTGTCACCTTATGTCAAGAGATACAATTAAGTGGCCCTCATTGCAGCTATGAGGAAGGTGCAAGGAACATGCTTGGCTAAAAGTTTCTTTAATGGAATAGTGTCAATACACAAACCAATTGTGTCTATTTTAGATTGTCCTCCATTGCAGTTGCAAATGACCATTAGTATTTTCCTAGGGCATTAATGGCCCTTTAACTCTGGCTCTGCATTAAATAATTGACTAATCCTACTGCACATCAAATCAGTCTTGAACCATGCCAGATGGATCAATGAGTTGTGTTGATTTTGCTGTGAATGCCATACGTTCAGCCACACATCATTTTGATTTGATCCTCACGTAATACTAAACCAGATACAAATCCTGCCCATAAATTTGCAGTTGTGATTTGAGAATTACCCAGATTTGTGGGAACCTATGAATGTGATTATGTAAGCTTTATTGTCTTATAAACCTTTCTGCCGGGTGCAGATAAGCAGCACTGGATGAGGGGGGTCTAAACAACATGAACTGATGGCAACGTCTGGGGACAGGTATAAGAAGCTAAGGTTGGAGATGGGGGCCAAGAGCAATTACTCATATGTGCCCATTTCTAAAGTATCTTCTTGTGCAGGTTTGGCTCCAAAGTATATGGCTTGGGTAAGGATATTGAGGCAAGAGTATTCGTGGCATGACATAAAGGGCTTTGTATGTGCTCTGGCATACACACCACTCTCACTAATTGCTGCTAAGCAAAAGCAAAGTCTTTGAATAAGCCCATAAGAAGAGCAATGTGAGGATATGATTTAAGGAATCTTTCCCAGTCACAGACACATCCTGCTAATGCTCTCCAGTTGGCATCTGGATGGAAAGGTGTTAAAAAAACCCTCTCAGACACGGCAGTCGCTGCAGCAGCCTATGCGTTCTGCTTTGAATTAATACTTATTACCTGTGCTTTATGTGAGAGATAACAATAAGTCTTCTGGAATATCAAATCCATCACTGTGAAAAAGAGTAGAGGAGCTGAAACATTGAAATAAACTTTTTTTGTGTTTATTTGATGTCCTTGGAGTGCGGTTTCACACAGTCACAAAAAATGGAGCGCTCACCTCCCAAACAAACACTATTGATGTGCCAGGTGCTGAACTAGAAGACCCAATCCTGTCCTCAAGTCGCATCAATACATGGAAAAAATCAGCAGCACACTGTGTGCTGCTGATTTTTTTCCTTGGAGTGCGGTTTGTGATGTGTGAAGTTCAGAAAGTACCTGCACTCAATCCCTTCTGGTTTGCGGTGGGTGCTGGGTCAAGTTTATGATATACAATCTTCAAAAATGGATCCGCACTCCAAACGATTCAATCAAAGTATTTCACTTTGATTGAATCGTTTGGAGTGCGGGTCCATTTTTGAAGATTATATATATATATATATAGATCCAATAAAATATGATTCATTTTTGAGAAATCCCAGTGTGCGTCAGCTTTCTACATACATATACAAAAAAAATTTCTGACTAGCACCTGGGCCTTTACTCCAGTAAGTGTGTGCCGCAGCCCTTTCACATTTATCACATTTATATATATATATATATATATATATATATATATATATATGTGATAAATGTGAAAGGGCTGCGGCACACACTTACATCGTACTGGCACCCAGACTTCTACATTTTTATGGTTGTGCGTTCCATTCATCGATACTTTATATATATATATATATATATATATATATATATATATATATATATATATATAAAGTATCGATGAATGGAACGCACAACCATAAAAATGTAGAAGTCTGGGTGCCAGTACGATATCAGGAACAATTTTATATATGCGCTAGTGTTGGCACTCCCAGAAGAAGTCAAAAAACAAAAAAGCAATAGTGCTGATTAAATCAGGTTTATTTTGTCCGACGCTTCGTTTCTATACTAGAACCTTCCTCAGGGAAGTATTATATATATATAATTATATATTATATATATATATATATATATATATATATATATATATATATATATATATATATATATATATATATATATATATATATACTGTATGTAGATAATAGAATGCTGCTCAGAGAAAGATTTGAAAATGGCAAAAGCCCTATTGTCATTTCACATCTCTTGCACTGGAAATGAGTGTTGATGGGTTAGTGGGAGATGGCTCAGAGTTAATGCTTTCGGTGCCAGACAGAGTTCCAACAGACAGGGCCCAGAACTGAAAAATAGAAGGGCTGTCCAGGGCAAGACAGGACCTCATTTCTGCCAGCTTTGAGTTGTGTTGTGTTTAGTTGTGATGTAGGAAAGGCCACAGGCTGGGAAAATCAAAGAAAGTGTTGCCTATACCTGCTATCCCATATTCTTCTTAATCACAACTTCAGACAGCCAGAAAATATGATATATTCTTGCATTGCCCTTTTCCTCCTCCATCCTGGCTTTAAATATTGTGTGCCACCATACTGCATGTTCCATGAATACATAAATGGTGTACAGGTCTGTCTTAATATGGCTGTATTATTGTACCCACTGTTTACACATTTTTGTTTTACAGAGGTTAAATTCAGTATCAGCTGGAGGACTAAAGCTCCCCCCTTCCTTTTTTTCTAAAGCTTGATAATTAAGACAGCTCCTTTAAGTTATGCTTTGCTCTATAGAAAACAAGTGGGAGGCACGGACCGAACAACGGGCACGCACAGCTCATTCAATAACCCTTTATCAGTGCTAAACCTCCAATACATTTAAACACAAAATCTATATATTCAATGAGACTAACTGCCAAACCAATAGAAGTAATGACCCAACAGGATGCACTGAACAATGGGAGGGCCAAAAACCAGAGCTCAGGCAAAGAGACACTGTAAAAAGAAAAATATAGATGCTTAAATGAATTTTAAGGAACTGGGAATTATAGGAAAAAGAGTATTTATGCTTTTATATTTTGGCCACTGCTTACACGTTCCTTGCTTTTTATGTATAATCAAATGCATTCAAATAAAGTCATATATATACCTATGGTATGTCCAGTCTGCAGGTGTTTAATTCCCAGCAGCCATGCACTTGAAGCTCAGTGCCAGCTGGTGGGCCACTGCTTAGACATGCCTGATGTATGTGCCTGACCAATGACTGATGCAGAGTTGGCTAACCATATGCTGCTGCTGTTGCTTTGGAACTTAAATATTTGTTTTCGTCCTGAATGAGAATTTTCATAATTTCCTGCTGCTAACCATGTCATTTGCACTGACAAAGAGGGATCTTCCTCAACAATGGCAGTAGAAAATTCCCAATTGTCCCAGGCAGTGTCATACCATTGAGGAGGCAGCAGGCATCACTCTCCACCCAGATGGTTCCATTTCTGCAGAAACCCTCAGAATTCAACATTATGGCCTGTGGAAACAACGGCTTTAATATTGTTCGGGGGGGCATTATTTTATATAATCCCTATGTAGAAGATCATCTTTTCACTTTACACCCTCTATTCATTATTAGTATTAAGGATTAAATATTCCATGTTGACATAATATCTTTATCCATTTCATGAAATGAAAAAAAAATATGCATAACTCCACTGAAGAATGATACAATATATAGTGGCGTTTGCTGTATATTTTAGTCCACTAATGTAGAGGAGCCCCCTTTGCACTCAGAAGGATTACATATTTAATCAGCTGATGTATCTGTATGCAGGTGAAATCATGCGCATCTACTGAAAGTGGACAGACATGCAATTTATCTGAGAGCAGCACAGGGAGGAACTGGCCCTTGCTTAAAGGAACATTATATTGACCAAATGTGGATTTAGCAAATTATAAATGTCTTTGTTCTCAGTCAGAAATGCTGCTCCCAAGGGTGAAAAATTGCTCAACAGATCCAAGTGATCATTCTCCCATTTTGATAATTAACTGGCCACTAGAGGGCATTGTGTCCTTCTAGTCTGTTAGCGAGATCTATCATATTCTGTTAGGGCAACAACAATGGCAGCTCCACCATAATAAACACAGGTATAAATTGTTAATAATGTAAACTTATCTATCCCTTATTCTAATCACCCACCTCATGTTTAGTTTTTTGCCCTATCCAACAAGGAATCCATGAATATAGTAAGAGCAGGCTTGAAAAATGCATTGTATCGACAGGATTAAGTTAGAATTCATTAACTAACCGGATATCAACTGTGAACACCAGGTCCTTTGAAAACAATACCTAGTTTTTTTCCCCTTTGCAGAGTATTTTTTTCATGGGGAAAAAAGTGAATTTTTTCCTTTCCATCCTTCATTTATCCTCAAGGTTCAAGTACAGGGAATTGTAAACATACTTGAACACAAGGGGCTGGTGACCACATTGTTCAGCAGAGCTCCAAGCTGCTTATTCAACGCCTCTGCCGCAAGTGATGCCCTTATTGTTACTCCTGCCCTTAGCTTTAAGTCAAGACAAATGTCTACACTGCAGTTATTGATGGAAACTGACTATTCACCACTGAGAATCCATGCTGAATATCATTTAATTCATTCTTTTTTATAATGCTGGTATTTAGCAGCAACAGCATCCATGGATAACAATCTTACATTTATTGAAACCATAATAAACAACAGGGAAGGGGGGAATATCAAAAATAACTTTCTATCTCCTTGCCTGCTGCAAATATATAGTATATAACATGGGTATAGTCTTTAACTTTCTTATTACAAGGATCAGGAGAAATGTTAAACTAGGGTGCAAGGGTCCCACTACAAAAACTTAGACCAATGGCCAACTATATTTATTTCTCCCTTCACACACCTTACTTATTCTCCTAGTCTATTCTCTTGGCATATTATTATCTATTTTACTCTCCATGTCTTTTCAATGTTCTCATGAAAACATAGAGAATGAACATGGGACAGCCATACAAGGCCAATAGGACAGCCGACTAACACATGGGCCCACCAAGAGGTTTTTTTTGTATTCTGGTGGGCAAATTCCACACTAAGCAGGAGGAAGGCCCATGCCACTTATTTTTTGCCTACTTGAAAGGAAGTATCTACATAATCTTCAGCCTGGACCAAACCAACTGCAATGTGTAGGGGGGAAATGCACTACTTACTCTCCTGATTTAGGGGCAAATGCATCAAGGGTCGAATATGGAGGGTTAATTAACTGGGGAATGAAAATCCTTCGAATATCGAAGTCGAAGGATTTTGCGCAAATACTTCGATCAAACGATCGAAGGAATAATCGTTTGATTGAACGATTAAATCCTTCGAATCGAACGATTCGAAGGATTTTAATCCAACGATCGAAGGATTATCCTTCGACCAAAAAAAGTTAGCCAAGCTAACTTGAGTTCGGTAGCTTTTAGGTGGCGAACTAGGGGGTCGAAGTTTTTTCTTAAAGAGACAGTACTTCGACTATCGAATGGTCGAATAGTCGAACGATTTTTAGTTCGAATCGTTCGATTCGAAGTTGTAGCCGAAGGTCGAAGTAGCCCATTCGATGGTCGAGGTAGCCAAAAAAACACTTCGAAATTCGAAGTTTTTTTTCTTCTATTGCTTCACTCGAACTTAATGAATGGGCCCCTTAGTATTCCTCAGATCTGGATCTTAGATCTAAAAAAAATTTTATTTCCCCTTAAAATTGACATTATGAAATTGTGTGAAAAAGAGGCCAAAGATATCTTAGAAATAGTTACCGACTGCGGTGATGTAAAACTAGATTTAACAGTACATAAAGTAAAGAGATTTATATGCAACCGATTAGCGTTACAATATAAAATAACTCCTAGCTGAATATATGTTTATGAGAATGTTTCCAAATAATTGTATGGGAGCCCCCCAGGCCAGGGCAGGTTTGATGCTATACAATGTGCAATGTTCCCAGTAATCTCTAGCAGTTATTGTAAGGCAATTGGCGGCACCTTCTAGATAAGAAATGTACACAAGAATCTTGACATCAAAGGGATGCTCCAGTACTGGGCTAAAATAAAACCAGGTGTGAACAAGACACTGCTAGAAAATGATTGCTTATTAAAATCATTAATGTTTGTTAATGTGGTATGCACATTCCAAATGTAAAGCATGTGGAAAGGCTTTCAGATATTTTCTGTGTTAAAAGAATACAGCTGTCTGATGAATAATCTGATTTTGCCTGGGATTGTTTACATGTTGTTTTAGGGATTTTCAGTTTAGTCTTCTGGATTTATGCACCAGGGGGCATGAGGAGCAATCTAAAACAACAGAAAGGCTTGCCCAGAAAGCTTGCAATTGAAAAGCTTTGGCTGCATAATGGAATCAAGCTATTTGCCCTAGGTCACCGAAGCTGCCACTGGTCTTGAACCAAAGTCTTCAATTTCAAGGGCCATTGGTTTAACCAAGGCTACACTTCCCTTAAATCATGTTTCCACTTAATCCTTTCACTGCTGGAGAGGACTTCAATGCATTTAACTCCCCCATCATTTGTCTGGCCTTTAGAAAAGGAGCCACTTTCTTCTGAGTGTAGTACCCTCATTACAGGAGAACAGATAGAAGTCTAACTCTGGTGAATGGCCTCCATCTCCAAGCCATTAGATTGTTTTGTGAACTACAAGTCCCATGATCTCCTTTGGCTGCTGTGGATAATGGGAGTTGTTGTTCACATTGTTGTTGAAATCAGTGACATTCTGTATTTTATAGAACAATTTTTTCTTCCTGATTGAGACCGTATAGATTGGGCAGATTATCATTTAGAAGATATTTTATGCCATGCTGTGCATCTGCCCGCGTGATTAAAATATACCAGAGCTTCATGACCCTCAGGAGTCTACCTGTTATACAGCTCTCACCTTCCAAACCATAAAACAGGCCTGCAGCCCTTGAACATTACAGCTAATTGCCTTTCTACATCAAAGGCAGAATGGCAGAATTGTCTGGGGTGGGGGTGCCACTTGGTGAGGAGGGGGCTTCACCTTGAAAGGTTATATGTTTGTGGTTTGGAGGAGCTCTGTAAAGTTATGGCCTCCAAACTGCTGTTTGCGATTAAGCTGATGGGGAAAGTCTATCCCGCAATCTCTCCCCGCTGCTGACAGTGAGCCTTTGTTCACATTCAGATTTCTCAAACTGTTGCCAGGGTCAAGCCCAGGTCAGACACCATGATGATGTATAGAAGAACATGTCTGGGAATTTCTCAGAGCGCACTTAAAACACATACCAGAAAAAAAGAGAGCACCCTGCTAAAAACTGTCTGATGAGACCCAGATGATAGGATTTTTCTTTTAGTACCTTCCTAATTTACTTTATTACACCCCCCTTCCACTGTTGCTGCTTCTCTGGCACGCAATGTTTTATTAATACATGCCACTACGGCCTTCATATGTCCCCTCAAGATAAGGGCAGTCGGTAGCTCTTTGACACTTCGTTCTCCAGCCTTGGGGAATGGGTCAGTAAATCTGGGAAGAGAAACAATGCCTCGATTCCAAGAAAAAGACAAAAGGGGATTGCCATGGGCCGTTCCTAGGCTTCAGGGCCTGACTTTGAGTGGAAGCCTCACGTGTGTGCATTTGGCATTAGCACAGCCCAAGCCAGTCATGATCACAGCCTCACAGCATTCCAAATGGTGCCCCCCTGCCATGGTTATAAATACAGCATCACTTCCCACTGTGCTGGGGAAGCATGCAGTGTTTGATTAGCAATCATCACTGAAAGGATAAAGGGCTCGAGCAGCAAGCAATGTTTTCTCCCTCTGTAATGGTAATTTGTGAATACACATATCCATAAATTAGTGCCAACCAGCACCTTTTATTATTGGAAAATAACAAACCAGGTCCTTAACCCCTTGGGAGTCAGCCAAGCCTTACGCCTGGACCTCTGCGACGCTCAAGGTGTTAAATGCTTTTCAATCTCCTTTAAGAGATTTACACTTCACTGTGATTCCAAACAATTGTTTTTTCAAGCAATGGGAGTCCCAATCATGGCACTGCATTACTTGTGTTCATTATGCCGTCCCTGTTCATTTCCAGCGTGTGTGTATTTATTGCTGCCACCGCTATTTGCTGCTTTTTCCTTGTCTTCTTTGTACTCGGCCGTTGCATATGTTAGAGGAGATTTCATTCAGCTGTCAGAATGTTATTAATAAAACATGGGGTGTGGAGAGGTCCACTCTTTCTGCTTTCAATCACCCTGGAACACTTCACAATGAAAATTTTATGCAGTGTGTAATTTAAAGGTAATACACAAGATATGTAAATATATATATAAAAAATGTCAGCACAGTCACAGCATATAATGTAGAGGCTTGGGGGTTAATGGCTGAATTTTTTATACTTTTACAGGAAATAATATGTGAAGAAATCACTAACTAAAAATAATTATGCAAATAGGAGCCTGATATATCTACTGTATATATATATATATATATATATATATATATATATATATATATATATATATATATATATATATATATATATAATTTTTTTTTTTTTTTTTTTTTTTTTTTTATATATAGAGACAGCCTTCATAAACCCCAATAATAAAGCACTATATACAGTAGAAGCAAGAGCACTTGAAATCTTAGAAATAAGATTTTATAGTTAATGTTTTGGTCAGATGTGATATATCGTTTACCTGGTTCAGAGGAAAATATGTACCTAATATAATAAATATTACAAAAAATTAAATATTGTTTATTTTTGTGAGGCAACAAAACCAGCATGAAATTCAGTCGAGGACTTGCAGGTCTGGTTATCTGGTATTACTCAGATTGCTAAAAATTCATTAAAATGTGACATCAGCACAGTGAGAGACAAATGATCACAGGATGAAAAGGAACAGTGGGCCTTTCATGGATTAGTGCTACACAGTCCCAGCGTAGAAACTAACTGCATAAACAGATTAATCCAGCAGCAGCATAGCTAAGATTTAGAGAATAATTAAATAGGGCTGAGTTACTGTGAAGATTTCTGTGTAATCTGGCTGGCGTGAACACATAAGTGAGGTGAGTGAGATGCAGATTTCTGGAGATGATCCCTCATTGTATCACATAACCCCCTTTTTCATTTTTTTTTTTTGCTGTGCAATTGGGGCTTGTGGTTAAACAATGAGACTACTGTACCTATTTAATTATTAATTAACAGCAGTGGAAAAAAACAAGAAACCAGAATAACTGCTTTTTCTATTTATTTTTTTTTTGACACAAGGCAGCCTTGCAGACACTTATTATAACATGATGTGTCCTGCCATTTTGGGATATATCCCTCTTGGAAAGTGGTAAATTTGTTTTACACCTGTACTGGCCAGAGCTTGCTTGTGATTAACACATCATAAGAGTGGCAAAGAATAGATTACATTAGAATAGATTTTAGAATCATACACATACTTTATGTGTTTGTATGTGTATTGGTATGTATGTATCTGTGATGTATACAGACTGGAGAACATCTCTTCTGATTTTCTTATGAATATCATCGTTTGATTTAACAGAAACTTTATTTTCAATGACATATTATTTCTATCAATTCTGTAGTATTTAAGGACAGCTTTAGAGTTAGTGACCTGTAGAATGTGTTTTATTTGGATTTTATATCTTATTCAAAATGGTGTAAACAAAAAAAGCAGTTATTTCAAGGTGGTGTAAGAATATTGGATCATTATTGCCCTTTATTTGTCATGTTTCCTGAGTTGGGAAGCATGCTTTTGGGAGTTGTGGTTCTGCAATGGCTGGAGGAACTAAGGTTGCCTGTGACTGCATTCATGTGTTATTAATGCTCTGCCTCTGCAGAACAAAAAAGAAGCATACATGCAACTCTTGAGAGTATTTTGTGCCTGGTTCTTAAAAATAACAGATGGTACAGTTGCAAAATGATATCCATTTTTGCTTTGATTCGACCCCTTTATTAACTTTCCCCAAAGAGGTCAATGCTGCATTTTGAGAACCCACCCTATCATCTTCACCCATAATACTTGCATAAAAAAACATGGAGTCTCACAGGCATTCACGATAATAATTTTTGTGCAAATTTGAAGGATAAATAAGCTAAAGGGAAAAATATATGACTTTTTCTTATTAATTATGATGCTATTTTTTAAAAAAAAAAAACAATAGGGGCCAAATTGTAGCACCAATTTATTGTCTTTGTAGGGTAAAAATACACACAGAGAGACAATCACATTGGCTGCCATATTTTGTGCATTCTTGATATTAATTCATAAATACCCCCTAAACATGTGTCTTTGTTACGGTCCATACTGTGTATTTCTAAGTGCGCTGCTAGCATTTGTTGGTCAGTTCATAGCGGATGCCGATTTCTAAAATAACAGGTTTTTTTTTTTTTCCTCTTATTTTTTTTTTCTTGACAGAAGAACAGACAGAGGAAACAGAAGAAACTGTGAAAAACACAAATGTGACCCCAGCTGAGGAGAGACTCACAAATGAAAAAGACAGCAGTGAAAGGAAGACGCCAAAAGATGCAGGTAAGAATTAATGTTTGCCCTCTGTGCACTCAGAGCCCCTTGGCGATGCACACATCTGCAGGCTCATACAATGCTGTTGGGGTTTAGGGCTTGATCCTTCATTCTTAACTGTCTGGACATTCCTACTACTATTCACTGCATGTGCATTTTGCATGTGATTCCCATCAGTAGCCTCACACTGACCTATTTTTAATCATAACCATCTGACAGGATAGATGCGGATAAGTTGAGGAATATTACAGGACGACAGTGAGATTATTTTTTAATCAAATCAGTTTGTGTGCTTGTAATTTTTAAAGCGCCTTTCATTAATCTTAGCTGTACTTGTGATTCCTCTGATGACATATTAATTTTTCATAAGCGTAGGATTAGATACCATTTGATTTATTTTTTTCCCTCCTAGCAATCACATTTTCATCCATGTAACTGTAAAAATGGGGATCTTATCAAATTTGACTCCTTATTTGTAAAGAAATAGTTTACAGCTCTGCCTGCTAAAAAGAAAAGAATAGAAAGGGAAAAAAACGATAAAGCATTAAAGAGAAGATATATCCTATTTCTGAACATGGCTTCTTTTTATATGACACTGATCAGTAATTAAAAGGGCATATCTTGGGAGGTGTTGTTTTGTCCAATTTAAATATGTGTATTTAAACATGATAGTAGAATCCATATTGCTTCCTCTGTCCATAGAATACTCAGTAGATAACAATGGTGTCCAGTAGGAGTGCTATGAATGGTGAATGATTCTCTACTGTCCTTTCATGTATCTAAATATATATGTTATCTTGATATGGAGGGATGTAAAATTATGCACACGTAACAAAAAAAATAAAATATATGTCATATATGCACCATATATACAAAAAGTATGCATGGGTTTTGCAAAATAGAATCCTACCAAAACAATCTTGACTTTTGCTTATTGGTTCTTAGATGCCTTGTTGTTTTTGGGGAAGGCAAGATGGAGGGGCTTGATAATTTTTTATATATTTATTTGCATTAATTCTTTTGAGATACAGTTTGATTGAGCAGGCAGTACATTTATAAAGATGTACCCTGCTATTTGAAAACACAAGACCAAGTATGTTGAAAAGAATGTACTGATGGTCCAGCAGAAGTGGCAAGGGAAATCATTGAAAAGGGATTTAGAGCTGGCACATAGTTCTTTATGGATAGTCAAAACCCAATAAAGCCACTGCCTTTTAAAGAACAAACAAACCCAAACACCCATCTGGTGTGGATACCCAATGCCTTTTTTGTAATTCTTTGTTTGATTTGGCAAATAAGTGACTTCATGCATGCTTTGTATGTATGAGATGGAAATCTATGGGCACAATGAATATTACATTGGCTATTTTTGCTGCATGTTATACCTAGTTACATTAGGTTGGGAAGCAGTGAAGCAGAAGAAGTGCTGAAAAAGGTTGAAGCCTATTAGTTGCAGGTAGTCATCTATCTTAGTCTTGTATCTCAATGACAGCAGCATGGAAAGGGACTTGCATTCACAAAAAGACATTTATTTATATAGAATAAACGATTATCCGCATCAACGTGACTTTGCTGATGGTTTGTCTTTTCCTTTTTGACCATTTTCATCCTAGACCTCCTCAACCTAGAGAAAATAAATGAGAAAAATTTAGATTTTTGCAATGACATGCATTTTTGCTAGAGACCGGATATGTACAGCTATAGAACTGCTATTGTTGCAGACAAGAGACCAGTGACATTTCATCTATTAGAAAAGCCAGGATCAAAGAACAATTAGTAACAACATGTTTATGACACCATGTAAACTGCTGTTCCCTGTAGCTTATATTATCTGCAGGGCAAGGCCTTACTACATAAGAGCAATTTCCATGCATTAATGATTCACTCATGACATGTATAGTGTCATTCAAATGTACTGCCACTTTCGACTAATTATCATCCGAATTACATCTGTATGCTGCAGAAAAATAAATATGGAATTTATCCAATTAATTAATTTACAATGAAAATATAGTATATCTCCTCTGTTAAAGGGGGCATATATTAATAAGACTGCAAACATAGTGGGGGGAGAGAGGGATATAAATTAACCTCTATTGTTACACTGGAAATTAGTCTTTCATTCAGGGCCGGACTGGGCCAATGAGACACTGGGAAAAAACTCGGGGCCCCCGGCTCTTGTGGGCCCCACCGACCCAGATCCGCACCCACATCTCTAATAAGAAGCCTTGGTAATGCCGAAATAACATTGCGCACTGGCGCATGCGAACAAACTCGCAGCGCTAATGCAGCATGGAGGGGGCTCTGGGGCAGGAGCCCCGGTGGGCCCCAGGCCCCCCAGTCCAACGCTGCTTTTATTTAGGTCTAATTACAAACCAATATCAATCATTATAAAGTATGAAATTATTTGGATTTAGATTGCATCTGATTAGTCATAATGATAATGGCTTTTGGTTACTACTAAGTACCTTTCTCATGAAAAGTAAAAACCTATTGGAGGCGTTTTTTATTTGCCGTTTCTGATCTAAATTTACTAGATTTTGCCTGCTTTTGATTAACAGGAAGCATTCAGCAAAATATTTATTTCAGTGCCTGGAAATTACTCTCAAGCGAGCCATTTCTTCCTTTTTAAGGAACACTATGTATATTTTGAGACCATTACTACATGTTAATCAGCACGGAATTGACAGCTCAGCAATATATGCAGTGCAAAGATATTTACAATTAACTTGTGATTCAGTCATGAAATAACAGCTCACAAAACATATTGAGTTGAGTTGACCATGCAGGCTTATTTCAAGGCAATATAAAAAGCAAACATTTGTAAAGCAGTGTATAACTATGGAATTGTTTATCCAAAACTGTGCTTGTCATAGAGAACTAGCCAATCAGCAGCCAGAACAGGGGTTTCTTATCAGTTGAGCTGTTGGTCACCAATGTTTCACATACTGTAAAAAATAACCCAGCTGATTGTAATGATGGTGGGCTATGCTTCAGAATTTAAAAGAGAGAGTAAATTGAAGCAAAAATAAAGAGAAAAATTAATTAACTGGGTTCCATAATCTAAATATTTTGGAAATGTTGCTTATTGTGGTCAAGAAAACATGTGCTCTCTTTCTTATTTTGGAAAAAGCCTTTTTATAGACCAAAAGAGAATATCATGATCTATCACAATTCTTTTCCCCAAATATGTGCCTGGGACCAGTGTGACCATATTAACCTTGGTGTGTGTGTGTGTGAGTGTGTGTGGGGGGGAATTCCAAGATTAGTCTTGTGGCCACAATGCCCTGGCCCTTATTAGTAAACTAAAATGAAGTTTTAGTATTTATTCATTTATTTGAGAATTAGTTAAAGAGAAAAATCAAACTACCCACACATCAGATTACCAATGGACCATAAATGTATGTAGGTTCTGATAGCAATCAATGGATTAACAGCAGTACATTTTCGAGATGTATTTGCACCCAGTTGTCCAGCGAAAGTGTCTTCATCCAGGAAATAATTTAGTTGCAAATTGACTGGAAGATGGTGAAAATTGAAAGTTAAAATTAGAATTACTCATAATAAACAGCAGTAAAAAAGGTCAGATGATGCCGCTCTGTGATGAGATTGGAATGGTTGGTAAATGAGGTTTTGTGTTTGCCGTAAGATGTATGTGACATGCCTATCCAATGCTCTGTAATATTCAGCCTAGCAGAAGAGATTATCTAGCAAAATTGATGCTGGAAAGAACTCTCTGATGGACAGGGGAATTAGAATTGCACTCTTCTCTCTGATGTATGCAAGTTGTAGCAACATTACATTGCTCCAGCATTAAATTAAGCCGTGTGTTTAGTGGGGAATATCAGAATTAAGCAGGCAACAAAAGCAGAATAGTAGAATAAAATGTCATAACAGATCATCAAATAACCACAATATTTAGTTGCACAGCCATACGGACTTATAGGAGTCACTGCAGCAAATGAGATGAAGACAGATAAAATGTTATTCCGACATCATTATTAGAGAATATTTCCCTGTTTGCCAGGCAGCCTTTTGGAGCTTTGTTAAAACAACAAAACCTTTCTGTATTGTAATGATTCACAGGGAACAAATTAAAATAGCAGATCCAGTTATGCCAGGAAGATAGTTTAAAGCGGTAAATGGTTTCTTTTAAGGGAATATAGAAATTCCAGCTGAAACACTGCTGAGCGCATGTTATTGATTAATCTTTCAAGGCAACCTAAGGTTATCTAAACAAGAGAGAGGAGTACATTTTTAAACCTGTTTATTGAGTCTACTAACAGTTACGAGACACAAAAATGTGACTTCCAATATTTTTGAACCAAGCAGACTAAATTCCAGGACAAGACATAAATAAACAGACCTGTGAATGGTTCGGATTATTGATAATAATAACATACAGTCCATATATATGCTGTTCTTTTCAATATGGCATTTCATAATCTATGAGACATTTTTTTTCATACTGCTTATATAACTATGCATTTTAGGATCTGTATCAAACACCCCTGAAAAGGAGGCTGCTTTGAATTCTGCTGCAGGGAAGAGGCAAATACTGCCAAATAAAGAAGAGGATGGTCCAAATAAGAGATACAGAACTACTGATGATAACCTTTGCCAAGAGCAGGTACAGTTTGCTTCTTTTCCTAGATATAGTAACCATTTTACGATTTGATTGCACCTCTGGAATTTTCTGTCGCATTTTTTTTTCTTGTAGTGCTACCATTGTCCCTATTGTAACTACAACAGTAAGGACCCAAATAGGATTCAGATGCACATCCTCTCCCAGCATTCTGTACAGCCAGTGATCTCCTGTCCCCTCTGCCAGGATGTGCTTAGCAACAAAATGCATCTTCAGTTGCATCTAACGCATTTGCACAGTGTATCTCCTGATTGTGTGGAAAAGCTACTCATGACGGTGAGTGCATTGATACTCATATACTCATTTTTCTTGGTCTATATATGGGGGGGTTATATATTAAAACAGTAAAAGTCTGCCTCAGTCCATTTTACAACCAATTAACATTTATCATTAACTAAGGCAAACATCTGATTGTTTGTCACAGATTATTGGACTAAGGATAACTTTGCTCATAGCCCCACTGTAATCATTAGGATAATGATCCTACATCATTAGTATTTGTGCATTGCAAGATTGTTAGCAAACATGGTCAAAATGCCATTGGGCATTTGACATTGAGAGTAGCCTGATATCACACAAAAGATTATACAACGTTTGTACAGAATCATCTTACACATATTTAAGTATCACATCCTTTCTCCAGAAACCGAATAACTAGAGATGGTTGAAAAAGTATTGGTATAGTATCAGTGAATTCAGCCATAGTGTGTTGGTTCTTGAATACAATCTTTGTGCACCTAATGACGTTTGTATGCCTTTAATTAGAAAGCAGTGAATGATTTCTGGTCTGGAAAATAGCAATTCATGGCAGTGTAGTGCTAACTGATGCTGATATTGTGTGTGGTTTTTTTTTACATTTTGTTTCAGATTTCTGTGCCAGAAGTGGTGATGCCCAATAATCTTCTACTGTCATCTGCTCCGTCTGAGAAATCAGATCTTGACCCAAGTGCATTTGTTGGTGCTGACACATCCGGAAAACCGACAGGCAAGTGAAGAGGGTCCCTTAAATAATATTAGCTCCTCACATTCTCCCACCAAGTTTTGATGCCTCGGGTGTCCCAGGGTGGGGGAATTACCAAACTGTAAACTCTTAATGGGCCTACATTATTCACAGTCCAGTCCCACTTCATTGTGTCCCTCCAATCATGTAAAAAGCATCATTGAAAGCTGTGGTCTGTGGAGACATCAAACTGAAAGGGGTATGGGAACAGAAGTGGTCACTTTAGAGGTCTAGATACAACTTTGCTGGGTGACACAAATGGCAGTGATTGGAAACTTGGGCTTTGTTAGTACACTGAAAATATCAAGGTTAAGCTTCACAATGAAGGAATCTGTCTGAGCATATCACTAGACTGTACCTAGTTTATATTTTTTAAGGACAGTAAGCTTCCCAATAAAAAAAAATACAAAAACAATTATTTTAATAATGACATTGTCGCATTGTTTTTGCTGATCATTTTTACTTAAAGTATGTTTTTATAAACATTAGTAAGATTTGAATATTAACAGGCTTCCCCGGATCTCAATCATGCTTCCTAGTAAACACCTTTGCTTTCATTTTAATTAAGTCCAAATATATTTATAATAAAGAAAACAAAAACAACAAATAAATCAATATTGCGTAACAAAACAATCAGTATATGGCAGAAATATGTTCTGTTAGAAATAAAAGTACAAGCAAGCATTATTTTAGCAGACCTCTGGACTGCACACATGCTATAAACGATAACAGCAGTATCATTTTCCTGTGCTTTAATGGCTTTAGCAACACAGCTCATAAGAGCTTGTACAGCAGATTTAGCCTTTTAATTTTATTGTATTACATGCTTGCTTTTTGTTGCTGTTCACATGAAAAGAAATTCTGCAACACTTATCCACATTAAACTTTTATGCACACCCAAATGAGAACACAGAGGCATTACAGCTAATTTTATTCTAATTATTTATTTTATTTTCATTAGGTGAAAGTCCAATGGAGGAGAAAAACACCCCAGGAGTAGATGATGTAAAGGCTGGGATAGAAATTAAAACTGAAGAGCAAATTATGCCCAAAGAATCAGCAGATGCAACTGAATGGAGTAAAAATGGAAACAAAGACTTAAAGGTCAGCGAGTCACTGCCAGACCAACTCAGTGAGCAGCAGAAGAGGCAGCAGCTTTCTGTTTCTGACCGCCATGTTTATAAATACCGCTGTACCCATTGCAGTTTGGCTTTTAAGACTATGCAGAAGCTTCAGATACATTCCCAGTATCATGCTATCAGGGCTGCCACTATGTGCAGCCTCTGCCAACGCAGCTTTCGTACATTCCTGTCATTAAAAAAACATTTGGAAACGGGACATCCTGAGCTCAGTGAGGCTGAACTGCAGCAGTTGTGTGCATCCTTACCTGTAAATGGGGAGCTCTGGACTGAAGATGAAAGTATAAATCCAGAGGACCAATCCCTAGAGCAGGACAATGAAAGGGATTATGAAATGGACCATGAAGGAAAGGCTAGTCCCGTGGGAAGTGATAGCAGCTCTATTCCAGATGACTTGGGCTCAGAACCAAAGCGGACCTTGCCTTTTAGAAAAGGGCCAAATTTTACTATGGAAAAATTTTTAGATCCATCTCGCCCATATAAATGTACAGTTTGTAAAGAGTCATTCACGCAGAAGAATATTCTTTTGGTTCATTATAACTCAGTATCTCATTTACATAAACTTAAAAAAGTTTTACAAGAAGCATCAAGTCCTGTTCCACAAGAGACCAACAGCAGCACTGATAATAAACCGTACAAGTGCAGCATTTGCAATGTTGCTTATAGCCAAAGCTCTACATTGGAAATTCATATGAGGTCTGTTCTTCACCAAACAAAGGCGAGGGCTGCAAAACTAGAACCAAGTACTAATAACAGTAGTGGGAGTAATACAGCAGGGAATATAAGCAGCCCAAGCCAAGGGATTTTAGATTCTGTGAGTTTGCCTACTCTTAATAACAAAGAAACACATGCAGATGCCAAAGAAATAAACAAAAAACATCAAGCTTTAGAGTTAATGCCTACCCTACCTACTCAACCCTCCCATCACCCAACCCAGTCACCAGCACAGCTTCAGATGCAATTACAACATGAACTTCAACAACAAGCTGCATTTTTTCAGCCCCAGTTTTTAAATCCAGCATTTCTGCCGCACTTTCCCATGACCCCTGAAGCACTGGTTCAGTTCCAGCAGCCACAGTTTCTTTTTCCATTTTATATACCTGGAACAGAATTTAGCCTCAATCCAGATATGGGACTGCCTGCTTCAGCTGCATTTGGAATGCCAGGCATGGCAGGCATGACAGGATCACTGCTTGAAGATCTGAAACTACAGATACAAACACAACATCAAGTAGGGCAAACCCAACTACAGCTCTTGCAACAGCAAGCACAGCAGTATCAAGCCGAGCAGTCCCAGCATCAACAACAAAAGCAACAGCATGCCAATAGAATATTAAAACATGAACAAAACAGCATTACAAATGCTGAAAGTCAAAAAACTAAAGAACACCAGTGTTATAAGGACACTGAAGATGCAGCTGAAAAACAAGAAAAACCAAAGCAAGAATTAACATTTGAAAATGATACAACAAAAGATAATAAAGATATTAAGAAACAAAAAGGGTCAGAACCAACAATTCCACCTCCTCGTATTGCTTCTGGTGCCAGGGGTAATGCAGCAAAAGCATTGTTAGAAAATTTTGGATTTGAGCTGATTATCCAGTATAATGAAAACAGACAAAAAGTACAGAAGAAAAGCAAACTTGGGGATGGTGAAAATAATGAGAAATTAGAATGTGGAGCATGCAGTAAGTTATTTTCCAATATTCTGATTCTGAAGAGTCACCAGGAGCATGTTCATGGACAATTTTTTCCCTGTGGTGAGTTGGAAAAATTTGCCCGTCAGTATAGAGAGGCATATGATAAACTTTATCCAATTGCACCCTCCTCTCCAGAAACGCCTCCTCCTCCACCACCACCACCACCTCCACCACCTCCTCCTGCTCTACCTGCACAAGCCCCATCTCCACTTACTGCTTCTGTGCCAATAAAAATTTCAAGCTCAACACCAAGTCCTTTGCAAGCTCCACCACCAACTCCACCTCCTCCACCACCTCCTCCACCTCCAACTTCAGCTCCACCTCAAGTACAGTTACCTGTTTCCCTAGATCTTCCACTCTTTCCTCCAATTATGATGCAATCTATTCAGCATCCTGCTTTGCCTCCACAACTTGCACTTCAACTGCCCCCGATGGATGCTTTGTCAGCTGATCTTACTCAAATGTGCCAGCAGCAGCTGGGATTAGATCCCAATTTTTTATGTCACTCACAATTTAAGCGTCCAAGAACAAGAATTACAGATGACCAACTGCAGATATTGCGTGCCTATTTTGACATCAACAATTCTCCAAATGAAGATCAGATACAAGAAATGGCTGATAAATCTGGTCTATCTCTTAAAGTTATTAAACACTGGTTTCGTAATACACTGTTTAAGGAACGACAAAGAAATAAAGACTCGCCATATAATTTTAATAATCCTCCTATAACAATCCTAGAAGATGTGAGAATTGAACCACAACCACCTACTGTAGATCTTAATAGGTCAGATTCATCCTTTAGTAGGAGGTCATCAAGAACTAGATTTACTGATTATCAGTTAAGAGTTTTACAAGATTTTTTTGATACAAATGCATACCCAAAGGACGATGAAATTGAGCAGCTCTCTACAGTGCTTAACTTGGTCACTCGAGTCATTGTTGTTTGGTTCCAAAATGCACGTCAAAAAGCCAGGAAAACATATGAAAATCAGGCTGAGGTAAAGGACAGTGAAAAAAGAGAGCTTACAAATGAACGTTATATTCGTACTAGTAACATGCAGTATCAATGTAAGAAATGTAGTGTAGTATTTCCTAGAATATTTGATTTGATTACTCATCAGAAAAAAATATGCTATAAAGATGAAGATGATGATATTCAAGATGAAAGCCAAAATGAGGATTCTTTAGATGCAACTGACCAAATTATGCCAAAGACATATTTAAGTTTTCAAGCTGATACTCCAAAAGCTGCACCCACAGCTAGCTCTGGCTCTGGCTCCAGTACTCCATTAACACCATCACCAAAACCAGAAATAGATAAAATTTCACCTAAACCTGATGTACAATCAGAAAAACCAAAGCAAATTGATGCTATTGCAAGCTCTTTAGCATCAAAATTAACACAGTCAGCTTCTGCTGCCTCCTCTGAAATACAGCCATCACCATCTCAACAAAGACCACTTCAGCAAATTGGAAGGCCCTCATCTGCATCACAATCTACTCCTGTTCCATCTAGCCCATTACCAATATCTATGACATCCATACAGAATAGCCTACCTCCTCAACTGTTACAATACCAATGTGATCAGTGTACAGTTGCTTTTCCAACACTAGAACTATGGCAAGAGCACCAGCATATGCATTTCTTGGCTGCCCAAAACCAATTCATTCACACACAGTTTTTAGAAAGGCCAATTGATATGCCATATATGATTTTTGACCCTAATAATCCTCTTATGGCAGGACAGTTACTTGGTGGTTCAGTGGCACATATGCCAACACAAACAGGCATGTCACTTGCTAACAATTCCATTTCTCTTAAAAGAAAGTTGGATGAAAAAGATGAAAATAACTGTAGTGAAAAAGAAGGGGGAATCAGTGGAGAAGATCAACATCGAGATAAAAGATTAAGGACAACTATAACTCCTGAACAACTAGAAATCTTGTATGAAAAATATTTGTTGGATTCAAATCCAACAAGAAAAATGCTTGATCATATTGCTCGTGAAGTAGGCCTGAAAAAGAGAGTCGTACAAGTATGGTTTCAAAACACAAGAGCCAGAGAAAGAAAAGGTCAGTTCCGAGCTGTAGGTCCAGCTCAATCACATAAAAGATGCCCTTTTTGTAGAGCACTGTTTAAAGCAAAATCTGCTTTAGAAAGTCATATTCGGTCTCGGCATTGGAATGAAGGAAAACAAGCTGGTTACAGCTTACCTCCAAGTCCTCTTATTTCAGCAGAGGATGGCGGTGAAAGCCCTAACAAATACACATATTTTGATTATGTCTCAATTCCAAAAACCGATCCCTCAAGTGAAAATGATTTACCATCTACTGCCTCTACCCCAGTCAGAAAGACAGCAGAGTTATCTCCTAAAAATCTTTTTAGCCCTTCCTCTTTTAGGGCTGAGTGTAGTGATGATATAGACAATATAAATGCTCCCCCTGCAGAAACTGGGTTTGACCAAAGTAAAAATGACTTTGACGAAACATCTTCCATTAACACAGCAATTAGTGATGCAACAACAGGAGATGAAGGAAACAATGATATGGAAAGCACCTCTGTTTGTTCAAGAGATGTTAAAATGCCCAAAGAATCTAAAAACCATGTAAATGATAACTTGCCAAAAAGTGGAACCACTCTACCAATGGACCATTGTGATGAAAAGTTATTTTTCTCATTAACAAACACATCACATAATAACATGGACAGAGAAAGTGATCAAGATCAAAGTGTTTATATGACTGATGAATTTGAGGACAATGCTGACCGTAGTGAAACATCAAGCATAGCTGATCCAGATCCAAGCTCACCAAACTCTTTTGGAAGTAACAGTCTTTTTAAAGTAAAAAACCATGATCGACCTGGTCATAAGCGCTTCAGGACTCAAATGAGTAATCTTCAGCTTAAGATTCTAAAAGCTTGCTTTTGTGACTATCGGACTCCAACAATGCAAGAATGTGAAATCCTGGGCAATGAAATTGGCCTTCCAAAACGAGTAATCCAAGTTTGGTTTCAAAATGCAAGAGCAAAGGAAAAGAAATTCAAAATAAATATTGGTAAACCATTTATGATTAATCAGACTGGCAAAGATGGATCTAAACTAGAGTGTTCTCTTTGTGGAGTAAAATATTCAGCTCGTTTGTCTATTCGAGATCATATATTTTCTAAACAACACATTTCAAAGGTGAGAGAAGCTATTGGAAGCCAGCTCGATCGTGAAAAAGATTATTTAGCTCCTACAACTGTACGACAGCTGATGGCACAACAAGAATTTGATCGTATTAAGAAGGTCACAGATGCATTAGGTTTACAACAACCAAATATGATGGAGAGTAGTTCTCTTCATGGTCTCAATCTGCCAGCATCTTATCAAGGGCTACCTGCCCTTCCATCAGTCCTTCTACCTGGGATGAACAGCCCATCACCTTTGTCTGGGTTTACACAGAGTTCAAGTGGTAAGTGTTCAGAATAACTATGGTTGTTAATATATTATGCCTCCAAGTTGTAACTGACCGGTGATGCAGAACTAGACACCCTTCAGATGTTGTTGATTTTAACTCCCAGTGTTCCAAATCTTGATATTCATGTAAGGATGATAGGTGTTTTATCGCATCAACAGCTGTAAAATTATAGTTTAGACTTTCTCTGACCAACGTGCTGTTCATTGTATCTAACGAAAAGGATATAATTAACCCGAAAATATTCCAGTTTTGCATACAGCTGAGACAAGATTCATGAATACTATCAGTGCAGGTTTTGAAATGGAAAAAATTATAAGGGATCTTCAATAGCTGACTTTGCAGTTGTACTAAGTTCCTAGTTTCCTATCTATATCATAATATGATTTGTTCCTTATGCATTATCATTAGAGACTTGGCTATATTGGCTATGTTAATGTGAATGTTTTTACTCTGGATTATGAGGGACATATAAAAGCCAGGACAAGGAATGGTCATTCCTGTACTGTTTAAAGAGGCAAGTTAAAAATAGGGGGCGGAGTCTAGGTTGTGGTTGTAGGTAACCAGTTATCTAGGCTAGAAACAAAGTGACTGCACTGTCAATCCTTTTAGTGTCAATATAATAATATCAACATATGCTTATTTTGTCATAGATGTTGTTATAAGATCTGGATTAATCTCATCCATTCAATTACTTTTTCCACAACAAAGAAAAGAAAACACCTTGGGGTTGTGTAATAAAAAGACTCTAAGTTTGCCCAAATAATTAAAGAATTAGCAGGTAGAATTTACTGGTCATCTGTTTAAAAGTACTGTAAACATCTTATTGGTTGTTATGGGTTACTCCTACTGGGCAAAAACTTGGTGTCTTTTATTACATACAGGGACTTGTATTTGGAAGCATTGCACAAATATTTTTTTTTTGTTCTATTTTTTATATTAAATATTCCAGGAAACATTTAAAACAGATTACTTGTTCACTGCATTCTTTTTATATTTTCTGACAAGGCAATAAAATTGGTTGTTTTTCTTTAGTATGAAATGAACTGATAAAACAATCATTTTATATAATGTTTGGTTATTTACAGAGTTGTTATATTTTTACATTTTCTTTCTTTGTTTTACAGGTCTAACATCTCCGGGTGCAGGCATGCTTGGGTTCCCTTCTTCAGCTACTTCGTCTCCTGCCCTGTCTCTCAGCAGTGCACCCATCAAATCTTTGCTGCAGACTCCCCAGCCACCTCCTCCTCTATCCCAAACTTCTTCATCCTTTTCATCAGGAAAGCAGACCGAGCAACAGAACAAAGACCCGGAAAAAAACAATAAATCACAAAAATACAAAAAGGTCAAAGAGGAAGAACAAAATGCTTCCAAATCTGAAAACAAATCATCTAAAAATGAGGAAAAAATCTCATCAGCTCTTTCAGTTCTGGGCAAAGCTGTAGGAGAAATGCCTATGGATCCAGCTCAACTGCAAGCACTTCAAAATGCTGTTTTGGGTGATCCAGCTTCTTTTATTGGTGGGCAGTACTTGCCATATTTTATCCCTGGTTTTGCTTCGTATTTTACACCCCAGCTTCATGGAACTGTGCAGGGTGGTTATCTCCCTCCAATATGCGGAATGGAGAGCCTATTTCCATATGGTCCAGCAGTGCCTCAAGCTATTGCTGGCCTGTCTCCTGGTGCATTGTTACAACAGTACCAACAATATCAGCAGAGCTTACAGGATTCATTGCAAAAGCAACATAAACAACAGCAAGAACAAAAACAGGCAAAAGCAAATTCGCCTAATATAGAAAATGAACAGCAACAAAAATCAAGAGAAGAGTCAGAAAAGAAGGAAGAAAAGAGTCCTGCCACAGAAAGCACAAAAGATGAACTCCAAACACATCCAAAGAGTAAAGACTTTTCAGACAATGTCATTGTTCCATTTGTCAAGCATGAGTTTATGTGCAGAAAGTGCCAGATGATGTTTACTGATGAAGAGGCAGCAGTAAACCATCAAAAGTCCTTCTGTTACTTTGGTCAGGCATTGTTTGATCCACAAGAAACAGTGCTTCGTGTTCCAGTCAGCAAACATCAGTGTCTTTCCTGTGATGTGGCTATCAGTGGAAATGAAGCACTTAGCCAACACCTCCAGTCTAGCTTGCACAAAGAGAAAACAATCAAACAAGCAATGAGAAATGCCAAAGAGCATGTTAGATTATTACCTCACTCAGTCTGCTCCCCTAGTCCTAACACCACATCTACCTCGCAGTCTGCAGCTTCTAATAATAACACCTATCCCCATCTTTCTCGCTTCTCCATGAAGTCCTGGCCTAATATTCTTTTTCAAGCATCAGCCAGGAAAGCTGCTTCTTCCCCTTCTTCTCCTCCCTCCCTTTCCTTGCCTTCAACGGTTACCTCAAGTTTGTGCAGCACCTCAGGGGTTCAGATCTCACTACCCACAGAAAGTTGTTCAGATGAGTCTGACAGTGAGCTGAGCCAGAAGCTGGAGGACTTAGATAATTCATTGGAAGTGAAAGCAAAACCTGCTTCTGGCCTAGACAGTAATTTCAATAGTATCAGAGTGGATATGTTCAGTGTGTAGGGGTGAAGACAGGATCCCTTGTTTAAAAATAAGACTTTAATTGCAGTTCCAAAGCTTCTCTAATCCAAAAAAAAATACAGTACCAAATGATTGACTCAGGATTGTTTTTCCCATATTGATATGCTGGCAATATAGGACGTTATGGTATTGACAAGAACTGTTGCAGTTGGTTGAATGCGCTTGTATTATATGCTAACGTATGGAAAAGGAAAAAAATCCTCCAAGTTCTTTGGGAACTTGTTTCAAGCCAAAAACTCTCCGAAAGCAAATTGCACCTCAGCTGGATTGATTTCCAAAAGGCTAGCATGTACTGTATGGGAGGATGATCCAGAATTTTCAAAGAGAAATTCTCTTAGTTTAGTTAGGTGTAATTCAGTAGCTTTAAATTCTCAGGTCAGAACATAACATTTCTCATTTGTTTAAAAGCAGCAAGAAGCCTGGTAAAACTGTGACTTCTCCCAAAATGTTAATCTTTATTAGAACACATTTTCTAGGTGTGTTTAGTGTATTAATAGACTTTCTAACCCTTGCTGAACAACAGGCAAATTCATAAGCTCACCCTGCAGGATAGTACAGTTTTACCACAGAGGGAATTCTGAGGAAAATATGTATGCCCCATGTATTGCAATCGATATGGCCACACAATATATTTATATCAGTGTCACCCTTTTCTTGTAGAATATACTAATATTCTGTGCCAATTCCACCTTCTCACTTTTACTTCTTATCTCATCCCGTTTTTTTTCTGAAAGAGGTAATAATTCTAGTTTTGAGTCTCATGTGACATGTTTCATTTGTGAATTTAATG
>NC_054382.1:108615714-108728214 GCF_017654675.1 Xenopus laevis
CATGTTACTAGGTAAATTATATGTGTAGTGGTACACGTTATATGATGTCGGATCTGAAAACGTTTGCCTGTATGAAGATGTAAAAAAGATGTACCTGGCCTCATATAACGACAAGACGTGGAGAACGAAAACATCCTGATTTTAATTCTGCTAACCATGTTTTTTTGTTGGTAGTGTAACAGTTCACTGGGTCAGTCTTAAACAGTAAATCACGTAGGTTAGTTCCACGCTTATAGCTAATCATAGGAGGTTCAGAAGATACATTAGCCAAATCACTATCTGCCCCAATTATATTCCAATGCCTCTTGACCACGTTCCCTAGATCTTTAGTACCCAAATTATATTTGGTGCTAAATACTAGTCTTGAATTTTGTTTGCGAATTTCAGTTTTCTCCCTACATTTTTTATGTGCCGTGTCTAGGGCCCTTTGTAAAACCTCGTCAGCGTATCCTCTAACACTAAACCTTTCCCACATGTCCTCAATTTGTTGCTCACATTGATGGGGATTGGAATTATTTCTTAATACCCTAAAAATATATATATTACTAATATAAACATGCACCCATTTTGCAATTGCCATTTTTAACCAAGCAGCCCCGTTCCATTTGGTTTGGGATCTATTTTTTTTTTCACATTATTTCTTATAATTTTGCCTGCTCAAATATTTTGATTAAATCAAGTGTTTTGAATCCAGTGTGGATTTTTTTTGTTAGCACAGAAAATAATGTGATTAATCCCCTTCAAGCAGTGCATGTATGGCTAAATGTACATAGTGGGCATTCTATCAAATGATATGTTACAAACCCGCTCCAGGGAGAATTTCAGAGCATATAGTTGTCAAGAAAAGAAAATGTGAAATATTGCTTTGTTTAAATTGAAATTAGAATGCATCTCTTAGTCACACAATAGGGTTTTTTTCTGTGTTTGCTAGAATTGCAATATGAGCTTGCAGTGCTCTCTGCATGATGTTGTAATTGAACCATTGTTGTCGGTTTGAAAATTCAACGTTTGATCTCCTCTTCATAATAGTCAGTCTTTAATCATTTTCTCTCTGTTGCCTCATTTTGCCTCTCAGTATATTACGCATGCTGAATACCATTATTGCCTTCAGTTATTAACTAGGGATGGATTTTGAAAAAGCAATTTTGTGCTGGCTTGATATTGCAGAATAAGCTGTCAAACATCATACCAGGTGACAGTGTGATGTCCTTCTATGGCGCTGTAGCACAGTGTGTATTACAGCTGGAAGCTTATAGGTAATCAGAGAGGATTACCAATGGCAGCTTTATTAAATATCTGTGCAGGTCTACTGTGACTGTGACCAGATAATGTGAGCTTCCAATATAGAAACAGGAAATTATTAATAAAATCGGATTGGCTGTTCAGAATGCCCTTGCAAGAGTTTATCTAATATTATTTTCCAGGGAGATGAATGTCAAGCATTAGATTCATTATTACTTAAGGTGCAAGCCTTTTCTTCCTTTTTTTTAAAAAAAAAATGAATGATTGGATTTTAATTTCTTCTAATTCCCGAGCTGGCTGGAGATATTAACATTGTTTCACAGTATTATTATAAGTCCTCCTTTTTCAAACATAGTAATTATTTTGCATTGCTCAGCAGCTTCCAAATCAAATGATCAATCAACAGGGGCTGGTAGAGGGATTAAAAAAGCCTATTTCTCTAATGCGACACACCGTATATAATAATGGGAATCAGCAGACAGCTCGCAGTGTCGTGTTTATTAAAAAATTGCACATAAGTGCATTTTTTCTGTGGATTTGTTCGGAGATCCAAACCATCCTCTTTGGATGTGGGGTGGATAAGGAACAGTAGGGGAGAGAGGATATTCTGCCTATGACAAAGAAGGAAAGCTAGAGTTTTCAGGGGCTTAAAGACTATTTGAATAAATCTCCAACCATTATTTCTGACAGCTTTAGAAAAAAAAAAAAACCTACCCTCTAAGGTTGGGCACGGGCATTTGCATGGGCTCAAAGACTATTTGGATACATCTCTAACCTTTATTTCTGACAGCTTTAAAACAAAAAAGAACCTACCCTCTAAGGTTGGGCACAGGCAATCTGACATGCAATGAAAAAAAAGTGTAAATTTTACTAATCAAAACATCAGTACTGTATGGCCATTTCCATTTTCCTATCAAGACATAAGAGAAATGTTAATTTCAGCTGGCTCTTTTTATGACCTATAATTACTGTCATTAGGAAAGCTCTGGAGACTTACAGTAAGCTTGACTGAAATACAGTTTGACATGTTCTATAATTAATGTTGAATTAACATGTTACGTTCTGATGGGGGAAAAAAACATTTCCTTTAACTGATTTTTTTTTTCCTACAGAAAAGTGAACAACAATTAACCGTAGGCACTAGTACAATAGCAACATATGGTGGGTTATTAGGAGTTTTTAAAAAAAAATAAAAAATATTAAGGAAGTACATTTCTAATTGTTTTACAAATGTCTAATTATTAAATATTTTTCATACTAAATGCTAAAGATTTTAAATATCTTATGCAGTGATCCCCAACCAGTAGCTTGTGAGCAACATGTTGCTCACCAACCCCTTGGATGATGCTCCGAGTGGCCTCAAAGCAGGGGCTTATTTTTGAATTCCAGGCTTGGAGGCAAGTTTTGGTTGTATAAAAAAAACCAGGTGCACTGCCAAATAGAGTGTCAATGTAGGTTGAAAATCCAGATAGGGGCTACTAAATGGCCATTCACAGCCCTTATTTGGCACCCAGGAACATTTTTCATGCTAGTGTTGCTCCCCAACTCCTTTTACTTCTGAATGTTGCTCACGGGTTCTAAAGGTTGGGGATCCCTGATCTTATGTATCTCATGTATGGTCACCTGTTGTGAATCCATAGTTGCTGATGTTCAGGGTAGCTGCGCACACCTGGGTCCTTTATGTGATATTGTCTATGACAAGATGGTTAGAGACCCAACAGTCAGAGGGAGGTCATTAGTAGTTATGCCACTGGTATGGCACAGCCATAGGCGGATTTTCAATAAGGCTTGGGGAGGCTAAGCCTCCCCAAACCTGTCTGGCACCCTAATAAAATTTTAAAAAAACTTGCTCCCTTACTGACCTGCGCTGCTATTTTAAAAGGAGTGGAAAGCTTACTGCAGTCCTTCCCGGTTCTGCTGCAACCAGCTATGCTCTGATTGGATCATTCTCCTCATGACTCCTCCAATCAGAGCGCAGCTCTCTTGACAGACAGTAAAATGTACCAATTAAGGCTACAGATGTAGGTGGGGCTGGAGAGATCTTATCTGTATTGAAGGGACTGTAGAAACGATGTGTATGCTGTCCTTTGCCAAAGCACACCACTAGCTCATGTGCTGCAGATTTCATCCCACTCTCACAGGTTCTAAGGTACTATACTGTTTACCTTCTAAAAGCTGCCTCACTTGCTGGATTTAACATTTTGTCACCTAGCATCAGTAATATTCCTATCACCCTTGCAGTAGTCCTAAATTAACTCTTTTCCCCTGAAAAATTTTTTTTTTTTGCATTTTGGGGGTTTTTGTTTTTTCACTTGAATTTTTTTTTGTCACTGTTTTGTTAATTTTTGGTAAGTTAAGGCAGAGTTCTCATGAAACTGCATGGATGGGCTATAACCCTATGTTTCAGTGTAGCGTGACAATGTGTGTGTGTGTGGGGGGGATCTGAATGTCGGGCATCAGTACCCACTGTATATAATATGTCTGGGTGCCTACCTACTGCTTTTCACTGTATGCATCTCACTGCATATAAATGTATGGGGTGTCACTGTCCATTGCATCTCACTGCATATAATGTTCCTGGGGTGTCAGTACCCACTATCTTCCTGTCAGTAAAAAAAAAATTAATTTAAGCAAACTTACCTAGGACACAATGCTTTAAAGGGGTGGTTCGCCTTTCAATTAACTTTTACTATGTTATAGAATGGCTAATTCTAAGCAACTTTTCAACCGGACTTCAAAATTAATTTTTTTAAATTATTTGCCTTCTTCTTCTGACTCTTTCCAGCTTTCAAACAGGGGTCACTGACCCCATCTAACAACAAATGCTCTAAGGCTACAAATGTACCGTTATTGCTACTTTTTATTACTCATCTTTCTATTCAGGCCTCTCCTATTCATATTCCAGTCTCTTATTCAAATCAATGCATGGTTGCTAGGGGAATTTGGACTCTAGTAATCAGATGGCTGAAACTGCAAACTGGAGAGCTGCTGAATAAAAAGCTAAATAACTCAAAAACCACAAATAATAAAAAATGAAAACCATTGCAAATTATCTCAGAATATCACTCTCTACATCATGTTAACAGTTAACTCAAAGGTGAACAACCCCTTTAATGTGCCAACAGTTTATACTTTTTTTTAGCCCTTAGGGTTAAAAAATATAGTAATTGTTGCAGTGTTTGATTTAGGCTGAGAACCCATACAAACAAACCAGATTTCAGTCTACAGCACATTTTCAATTTAAAAACGATTTCAATTTAACACTCTACAAAACGATGTCCCCTTTATTAGAATTAAGGGGAATAACTGTGAACAAAGACAGATGGATAACCCCTTTTATGTAACCTCAGTTGGAATCTCATGGAAGTGCACGTGTTAGTACTTTTACATCCTGAGCATTTTAGAAAAGCACTACCACTACCAAAAGCACTACCACCTGCACTTCTGCACAGTTTTCCTGAAAGTTAGTAGACACTGCTTGAAGTGGTTTGGGGGGAACAATAATTTTTACGCCAACAGATCAATGTCTGAGATTAGCTTTAGGTCCCTCTTTAGCCTCCCCAAACAAAAAATTCACCCTCCGCCTATGGGCACAGCCCTATAATTTTTTAACATGCAATGACATGCATGTGAAAAGGCAAGTAGAAAATGGCATAGGAGATAGTTATGCTTCGTTAATACAGTGCTGTTGAGCACAGGTGGCATTGTATTTGTGGGGGAAACACGAGTTCTTGCACTCCATTCTGGACAAAGCAGCTTTCAAATGATTAAAGCCCCCATATTCTGGCCTTATTAATACAACAGACGAAGTATGGCAGTAAAAAGAGTGGGGAAGCACCAAGTAAACAACGAGAACTCTTATAACAATCGCATAATGAGATAATGTGTTCCGCAACACTGGCAGTTGCACTTGAAAAAATGTCACTGCACACCCTGAAAGTTCCAGATTTGTATTTGTATGTCTAAACCATATCATATTCTATATTATTCTATAATTCATTTGTTCCCATAAGAGGAGGGTCTAGTGACTGAGATGCCAAACATTTTTGGCCAGCTCCCACCTTGATCACAATATGTTTAGTCTTACAGTGCAATATTTGTACAATACATACCTTATCCAATGTGATGGTGCTTTGCAATTGCTGCTTTTATCTACTGTCATGACTTGAAACGTCTGCATTCCTATGTTATTGCTCAAGGCATTGTCTAGAGACCCAAGCTATTCATTGCACATAGCCTTTCGATAATAGCAGTAGCTGCATAAGATACAAATCACTACACTTGACATTAAAAGGCTCATTTCTGAATACAATTGTAATGTACAAAGTGCATTATAAGGGAAAATTCTATCATACTTACCGTAATTTTCCTTTTCCGGTCCTCTCCATGTCAATACGTTCCGGGATAGGCCCCTCCCTCTCCTAATTGTAGAACCCACCCATTAATTAATTAATAAATGCTTACCCCCCGCACATCTCGGCGTCTAGTTATAAGTTCAGAACACCTCCAAGACATACCGGGTAGGGAAAACCTTGACATGGAGAGGACCGGAAAAGGAAAATTACGGTAAGTATGATAGAATTTTCCCTTTTTCCCAGTCCTCTCCATGTCAATACGTTCTGGGACGTAGCAAGTTCAGTGTCCCAGGGTGGGAGAGAAAATAAGATACTCAGACAATTTGCTGCAAAAATATTTAATTTCTATTGAAAGGGGTTTTAAGGACTTTAGATCCAAAAAGAGAATATTCTGAGGCTCTCACATCCAGTTTATAGTGAGAGATGAAGGTGCATGGAGTAGACCAAGATGCTGCTCGGCAGATCACCTCCAAGGGAACCCCTGCTTCTGCCGCCCATGAAGCTGCTTGTCCCCTGGTTGAGTGGGCCCTTAGTTCCGATGGTTCTGGAAGGTCAGCGGAGGAATATGCTCTTCTAATTATCCACCTTATCCACTGGGAAATTGATCTTGATGAGGCTGAATTTCCTTTCCTAGAACCAGCCGGGATAATAAAAAGTCTGTCCGACTTTCTGATGGGGATGGTTCTTTCGCAGTATATTCTGATATTCTCTGCCACATCTAGAGCTTGCAGATCTGGTGAATTTGTTTCCTCCGGGAAGGCTGGTAAGACCAGCTCATCCCTGAGATGGAAAGGTGAGACCACCTTGGGTTTGAAGTCTGGAATGAACCTTAAAACTACCCGATCTGGTAAGAATGTAGGACTATCTTGGGAGAAACTGAGGGCCTGTAATTCTCCCACTCTCTTTGCTGACGTAATGGCCACCAGAAAGACTGACTTAACCGTCAATAGCCATAGTGAGAGAGAATCCATTGCATCAAAAGGAGGAGCGCTCAACATTTTGAGAACTCTAGGGAGATCCCAAGAAGGGCATGTTGGTCTTCTAGCAGGCAAGATTCTGATGGCTGCCTTAAAAAATCGAGAAACCAGAGGATGTTGTGACCATTTCACTCCTGAAACTGCTGAAATTGCTGATACCTGAGTTCTCAGAGTACTGACAGATAGATTCTTATCTATCCCTGTCTGTAGAAATTCTAAGACTTCGGAGATTGAAATCGGCAAGGCTTGAGATGTCCTTCGACTTTTCGAAAAAGTGTCCCAAATTCTTGAATATAGAGAATTTGTTGAAGTCTTTCTAGATCTTAATAGAGTTTGGATGACATTCTGGGAGAGTCCCTGAGACTCTAAGGTCTGCCGCTCAACCGCCAGGCCATGAGTGCCAGCGAACCCGGATCTGGATGTACAAAAGGTCCCTGGACTAGCAGATCTCCCGAGATCGGGAGTTTCCATGGTCGATCTGTTGAGAGCTGTACCAGGTCCGTGAACCAAGGTCTCCTCGGCCAAGATGGGGCAATGCATACTACCTCTGCTTGGTCCTGCTTGATCTTCTGAATTACTGTCGGAATCAGAGGAAGAGGAGGAAAGATGTAGCATAAACGGTGATTCCATTTCTGGGACAGAGCATCCACTGCTAGTGCCCTTGGATCCTGTTCCCTTGAGTAGAAGAGGGGACATTTGGAGTTGCTGGAAGAGGCCATGAGGTCTATGACCGGTTGCCCCCAAATCCGAACTAGAGTCTGGAAAATCCCCTGATTCAGACTCCAATTGTGTCTCCCAACTGCATACCTGCTGAGGAAATCTGCAGCCTTGTTCAGTTTTCCTGGGAGATATACAGCCGTGAAATCTAACAGTGTTGACTCTGCCCACTGAAAAATTGGTTCCACCTCTGCTAGGAGAAGAGAACTCCTTGTTCCCCCTTGTCTTCTGATGTAAGACACGGCTGTCATATTGTCGCTTCTTATCTTTAGTCTTGAGCCTCTGAGCTGCTCCTGGAAATGTAAGCAGGCTTGATGAATGGCCCTTAGCTCTAAGACATTTGATGGCTCTCCTGACCAATGTTTTGGCCATGAACCTTGAGCTACCTGGGCTTCTAACTGAGCCCCCCATCCTTTGCCAGAGGCATCTGTGGTTACTGTAATCCAGGCACTTGGGAACAACTCGGAGCCTCGTGACAGATGCTGGGGAACCAGCCACCAGTGTAATTCTGGGACTACCCAGGGAAATATCTCTATAAGTTGTTCCTTGTTCCAGCCGTCCCATTGTTGGATGAACAGGTGCTGAAGTTGCCTCATTCTCCAATGGGACCAGGGAACCAAGCCGATGGTGGAAGACATCATCCCCAAAATTCTTAGGCATGTACTTGCCAATACCCTTTGGCACCCAATAATGGATTTGACTTCCTTCCTGAGGGTTTCCTGTCTTTCTATGGACAAGGAGATTATCCCCTCTCTGGAGTCTAGAATTGCTCCCAGGTATTTTATAATCTGGGCTGGCTGCAACTGACTTTTTTGTAAATTCAGGGTCCATCCATGAGACTTGAGAAAATCCATCACCCTGTCTCTGTGCCTGGCAGCTTGAGATTGGGTGGAGGCTAGAATTATGAGATCGTCCAAGTAATGGAACACCCTGAGGCCCTGCCAACGCAGTTGAGCTATGAGAGTGACCATGACCTTCGAGAATACCCTCGGGGCTGTGGAGAGGCCGAAGGGTAGGCACCTGAATTGAAAATGACACTTGTTTACCTTGAATCTGAGGAATCTTTGATCTCTCTTGCAGATGGGAACATGATGATAAGCGTCTCTGATGTCCAGGGAGCACATCCAATCTCCTGGTGCAATTGCTCCTCTGACTGAATCTATGGATTCCATTCGGAACCTCTGGACTCTTAAGGCTTGATTGACGCTGTTTAGATCCAGTATTGGACGCCAGGCGCCTGACTGTTTCCGTACTATGAAAAAGGTCGAATAATTCCCTTGACCCCATTCTTCTCTTGGAACCTGAGCGATAACCCCTTGCGTCCTCAAGTTTGATAGACATGCCTGAAGCGCCCTTCTTTTTATTGGACACAAAGGCAGGGGTGATGGTCGGAAAGATGGTAGAGGTAAATATTTGAACTCCAACCGGTAACCCTCTCGAATGATGCTCAGGATCCACTTGTCTTCTATCGACTTTTCCCAGGCGGCTCGAAACAGTGTCAATCTTGCCCCTACTGTTTGCCCCTGGGGAGCACCACCTTCAGAACTGCTTTCTGGGATTGCTAGAGGGCTTGCCTCTTGCACCCCTAAAAAATCCTGATTGTCCCCCTCTCCAGTTGCCTGATCTTGAATTATCGTTTCTGGAACGAAAATTCCGCTGATCATATGGAGGAGATCTAGATCTAAACGAGCCTCTGCCTCTGGCCGACTGTTTACTGGGATATCTTCTCTTTCTTTTCTGAGGCATCAGCTGACTCTTCCCACCTGAGGCTTTTGAAATCAGGTCCTCCAATTTTTTCCCGAACAAAGTCTGACCCTGGAAGGGTAAGGAACACAGGGCAAATTTGGAGGCTGCATCAGCTTCCCAGGATCTGAGCCACAGAGCTCGTCTAGCCGAGACGGACAAAGCTAAAGATCTTGAAGCAAGATGAATCTGATCGACAAGGGCATTCATAAGAAATGATGAACCCAGCTTAAGTTCCTTCAGGCCATCTATGATTTCGGTCCTCTCACGACCCTCTCTCAGAGCCGATTCTATGTTTGTCAGCCAGACTTCCCATGCCTTGACTACTGATAAACTTGCCATGGCTGGTTTAAGGGACTCCCCTGCCACTAAGAAAGCTCTCTTTAAATCTGTTTCAAGTCGTCTGTCCATAGAATCCTTCAATGTTGCTTGGTCCTCTATGGGCAACACTGTATTTTTAGACAGATTAAGAACTGGAGCATCCACCTTGGGGAGAGTAGAAATGTCCTTAATCTCTTCCTCTCTAAATGGATAAAGCTTATTGAACCGCGATTGAGTAGAACTACTTTTGGACACCGATTCCCATTCGGTTTTGACCAAATCCAACACCTCCTGATGTAGAGGAAAGAATAGTGCGGGGCTTTTAGCCTTCGGAAGAAAGGAGGAAGTGGTTGCCTGCTCCTCTTGCTGCAGAGCTAGGGAAGATCTTACTGCTCTTATCAAAGGCTGTACAAGAGCAAAATCAAAGGTAGAAAGCTGAGCCTCCTCCTCTTGCTCGGTATCTGACTCCAGTACAGAACTAGTGCCTAACTCCCCTTCCTCTTCTGGCACCATAGAGACCCCACGGGTCCCTCTTAAATCCTTGGATGCCGCCTGCACTTCCTTAGCCACAGGCTCCTTAATCCAGGCGAGGATATCTGTGTTGGCACTGGCCGACTGCCCTGCCGCAGCATTCAGGCATGCTTGGCATAATTTCTTATCCGGAAGAGGTGTCTCCGAGCACCCCAAGCATTGAGCTTGTGTAGCCTGAACATTCTCCTCTCTGGGGATAGATTGTTCTTTGGATCTTTCTCTGGATCTGGAAGGCCTCATAGCACTGCCATAATAAAAAAACAGAGAGAAAAGAAAAGGGTATTAAAAAGTCTTGGGAACTGCTTACGAGCATCCCCCCTTAGACGTTTGTCATTCTCTAGGAATGTAGATCCCTATATATTTTTTTTTTTTTTTTTTTTTTTTACCTCAACCAGGGGTGTAGACTTTCTGGGGATGGCGGCTGGAACAAGCCAGGAACTGGGCAACCTGCCAAAAGAAAAAAGGCAAAATGCACCCTGAATGCATAAACAGGCTCCTAGCCCAGTCCCCTGACGATTGTTCCCCTACCTACCAGGAGACAGCAATTCTTTAAGCAGGAGCAGCGTCCTAGTTCGCCAGACTGTAGGTTACAGCAGTCCCTACTTCCTGCTTCCCTTAAAAAGGTCTGGTCGACCCTGCCCCCAGAGCGGGGATCCAATCCCAGCATCACATAGAGAAAACGCCCAACCGGAGGGAAGGGACGGCTCTGCGTCTGATCCCACGTGGCCGGAAGAAACCAATGTGACCCGCATAGATCCGGCGGCGTCTAAGGAAGCGGACGTTCCGAGTCCGTCTCCCTCTCCCCTCCTTCCCGGAGGGAAATGATGCGCTTAGCAAAGTGCCCTACCTGCCGCCATCCCCCCTGTTCCCCTAGTAAGTTCCGCCTGCTGCGGGAACCTACGCGCCGCCGGACGCCATCGTGGGCCGGATAAGCCTGGGGGAAAACAGGGAGACCACAGCTTACCTGAACCTCTGCCCGCAAACAAGAGGCCATGCTGTCGGAGAAAAGGCCGATACAGAGGCCAAAAAACTCCGTCTCTGGGACGTTCCACAACAGCCCCGTGCTACACCCGTGGGAAAAACAAACAACGAGCTCCTACAAGGAGCTCTGGAGAGAGAACAAGAACCCAAAAAAAGACGCCGAGATGTGCGGGGGGTAAGCATTTATTAATTAATTAATGGGTGGGTTCTACAATTAGGAGAGGGAGGGGCCTATCCCGGAACGTATTGACATGGAGAGGACTGGGAAAAACTGGTGTGCACGTTGCTAAGGCAGGTGCAAATCAGCACCCACTTTTGTGAAATTTGCACTCGTATTCATCCTTGTTGCAAATGGTGTTACTTCTGGTGTCAGCCCACAATTCACTAGTGGACCTTTTTAAGGTAGGTGTTATTTTTAGGGTTAAATAAAAAACAAATACAAAAAAGAGAATGTTAGTTCTTTGGAATAAATAATTTTTAGACAGTTTTCCAGCTGTGTAAAATCTTTACAATAGGCCATAGGCACTGATCTATTTGAATATTGTGGTTATTATTAGTGATGGGCAGAATCGGACTGGGACACCAGGGGCCCACCCAAAAACCTTAGACCAGGGGCCCAACCAAAAACCTTAGACCAGGGGCCCACTCTCAGTACTATTATTCTTCCTCTCCTCATTCAACCTCTATTCTCCTAGTCTCTTTTCTTTACATACTATAATTGATTATTCCACCAATTTAGCCTCTTTTTCTCATAGAAATAGGGAATGACCATGAAATAGGCCAAATGTTTAGCAGCACAGGGGCCCACTGACACCTGGGCCCACCGGGAGTTTTCCTGGTATCCCAGTGGGCCAGTCCGACACTGGTGATGCATGAATTTGTCGCGTTTCGATTCCGAGAAAAAATAGAAACATTTTTTTTGAGACGGCAAAACATTTGCGAAATGCATTGAAGTCAATGGGCGTCAATTTTTTTTTGATCCGTGTCAATTTTGATTAGGGATGTAGCGAACGTCGGAAAAAAAGTTCGCGAACATATTCGCGAACTTGCGCAAAAACGCGAGCGGTTCGCGAACGGTTCGCGAACCCCATAGACTTCAATGGGAAGGCGAACTTTAACATCTAGAAAAGACATTTCTGGCCAGAAAAATGATTTTAAAGTTGTTTAAAGGGTGCAACGACCTGGACAGTGGCATGCCAGAGGGGGATCAAGGGCAAAAATGTATCTGAAAAATCTGCCTGTGTGTGCTTGGAAGAGATAGTGTAGGGGGAGAGCTGTTAGTGATTTCAGGGACAGATGATAGTAAGTTTGCTGGCTAGTAATCTGCTTGATACTGCTCTGTATTGGAGGGACAGAAGTCTGCAGGGATTTGAGGGACATTTTAGCTTAGGTAGCTTTGCTGGCTAGTAATCTGCTGTTCTCTTTAAACAACTGCCATACGTTGACCTTGTAGGCATTGTTTGCCCAGTTTTTTTGGACGCAGCCACTGAAGCACAGTTGCCAGAAAAAATATGCCATATAAATGCTGAAAATAGTCATTTTTCGCCATACGTTGACCTTGTAGACATTGTTTGCCCAGTTTTTTTGGACGCAGCCACTGAAGCACAGTTGCCAGAAAAATTATGCCATATAAATGCTGAAAATATAAATTTTTTTGGTTGCAGCCACTGAAGCACAGAGGCCAGAAAAATTATGCCATATAAATGCAGAAAATATGCATTTTTTTGGTCGCAGCCACTGAAGCACAGTTGACAGAAAAATTATGCCATATAAATGCTGAAAATATAAACTTTTTTGGTTGCAGCCACTGAAGCACAGAGGCCAGAAAAATTATGCCATATAAATGCAGAAAACATGCATTTTTTTGGTCGCAGCCACTGAAGCACAGTTGACAGAAAAATTATGCCATATAAATGCTGAAAATATAAATTTTTTTGGTTGCAGCCACTGAAGCACAGAGGCCAGAAAAATTATGCCATATAAATGCAGAAAATATGCATTTTTTTGGTCGCAGCCACTGAAGCACAGTTGCCAGAAAAAATATGCCATATAAATGCTGAAAATAGTCATTTTTTGCCATATACGTTGAGTCAACGTATGGCAAAAAATGACTATTTTCAGCATTTATATGGCATATTTTTTCTGGCCTCTGTGCTTCAGTGGCTGCGGCCAAAAAAACTGGGCAAACAATGCCTACAAGGTCAACGTCGTTGACCTTGTAGGCATTGTTTGCCCAGTTTTTTTGGCCGCAGCCACTGAAGCACAGAGGCCAGAAAAAATATGCCATATAAATGCTGAAAATAGTCATTTTTTTGGTCGCAGCCACTGAAGCACAGTTGCCAGAAAAATTATGCCATATAAATGCTGAAAATATAAATTTTTTTGGTTGCAGCCACTGAAGCACAGAGGCCAGAAAAATTATGCCATATAAATGCAGAAAATATGCATTTTTTTGGTTGCAGCCACTGAAGCACAGAGGCCAGAAAAATTATGCCATATAAATGCAGAAAATATGCATTTTTTTGGATGCAGCCACTGAAGCACAGTTGCCAGAAAAAATATGCCATATAAATGCTGAAAATAGTCATTTTTTGCCATACGTTGACCTTGTAGACATTGTTTGCCCAGTTTTTTTGGTTGCAGCCACTGAAGCACAGAGGCCAGAAAAAATTAAACCAGTAGGGTTTGCACCCTAGTTTGTAACGGTGGCGGAGGGAGGAGGAGGACGCTAAAGGACAGCTGTGTGTGGAGTCATGAGGCTTGAAGAGAAGGACAGCTGCATAGAAGTCAGAACAAGTCTTCCGGCGTGCAGTAACCCTCCGAGATCCACCCCTCATTCATTTTAATAAAGGTCAGGTAATCGACACTTTTGTGACCTAGGCGAGTTCTCTTCTCAGTTACAATCCCTCCTGCTGCACTGAAGGTCCTTTCTGAGAGCACACTTGAGGCTGGGCAAGACAAGAGGTTCATGGCAAATTGTGACAGCTCTGGCCACAGATCAAGCCTGCGCACCCAGTAGTCCAGGGGTTCATCGCTCCTCAGAGTGTCGATATCTGCAGTTAATGCCAGGTAGTCCGCTACCTGCCGGTCGAGGCGTTCTTTGAGGGTGGATCCAGAAGGGTTGTGGCGCTGCCTTGGACAGAAAAACATTTGCATGTCTGACGTTACAGACTGGCCAAAGGGCTTTGTCCTTGCAGGTGTGCTCGTGGCAGGATTACTGGCACCTCTGCCCCTGGAATGTTGATGAGTTCCTGAAGTGACATCACCCTTAAAAGCATTGTACAACATGTTTTGCAGGCTGGTTTGTAAATGCCGCATCTTTTCGGACTTGTGGTATGTTGGTAACATTTCTGACACTTTATGCTTGTACCGAGGGTCTAGTAGCGTTGCGACCCAGTACAGGTCCTTCTCCTTAAGCCTCTTGATACGGGGGTCCTTCAACAGGCATGACAGCATGAAAGACCCCATTCTCACAAGGTTGGATGCAGAGCTATCCATCTCCGCTTCCTCATTATCAAGGACTGCATCATCCACGGTCTCCTCCCCCCAGCCACGTACAAGACCAGGGGTCCCCAAAAGGTCACCACTAGCCCCCTGGGAAGCCTGCTCCTGTTGGTCCTCCTCCTCCTCCTCCACAAAGCCACCTTCCTCCTCTGACTCCACTTCTGGCACCTCTCCCTGCGTTGCAGCAGGTGCCTGGGTTCGTTCTGGTGATTCCGACCAGAAATCGTGCGCTTCCAGCTCCTCGTCACGCTGGTCTACAGCCTCATCTGTCACTCGTCGCACGGCATGCTCCAGGAAGAAAGCGAAGGGTATTAGGTCGCTGATGGTGCCTTCGGTGCGACTGACCATATTTGTCACCTCTTCAAAAGGTCGCATGAGCCTGCAGGCATCGCGCATAAGCACCCAGTAACGGGGGAAAAAAATCCCCAGCTGTGCAGATCCAGTCCTACCACCCAGTTCAAAAAGGTACTCGTTGACGGCCCTTTGTTGTTGCAGCAGACGTTCCAACATAAGGAGCGTTGAATTCCAGCGAGTCTGGCTGTCAGAAATCAAACGCCTGACTGGCATGTTGTAGCGCTGCTGAATGTCAGCAAGGCGTGCCATGGCTGTGTAGGAACGTCTGAAATGGGCCGACACCTTTCTGGACTGGGTGAGAACGTCCTGGAATCCTGGGTACTTGGAGACAAAACGTTGGACTATTAAATTTAACACATGTGCCATGCAGGGCACATGTGTTAAATTGCCTAGTCTCAACGCTGCCAACAGATTGCTTCCATTGTCACACACCACTTTTCCGATCTGCAGTTGGTGTGGGGTCAGCCACCGATCGGCCTGTGACTGCAGAGATGACAGGAGTACAGATCCGGTATGGTTTTTGCTTTCCAGGCACGTCATCCCCAAGACAGCGTGACAACGGCGTACCTGGCACGTCGAATAGCCTAGGGGGAGCTGGGGGTGCACAGGTGTGGAGGAGGAGAAGGAGGACCCAGCAGCAGAGTAAGAAGAAGAAGAAGACGAGGTAGAGAGCGATGGAGGAGTAGAGGTGGTGGCAGAACCGCGTGCAATCCGTGGCGGTGACACCAACTCCACTGTTGTTGTTGAGCTACCCATTCCCTGCTTCCCAGCCATTACCAAGTTCACCCAGTGGGCAGTGTAGGTGACATACCTGCCCTGACCATGCTTGGAGGACCATGCGTCAGTAGTCATATGGACCTTTGGCCCAACACTAAGTGACAGAGATGCAGTAACTTGGCTCTGCACATGTTGGTACAGGTGTGGTATTCCCTTTTTAGAAAAAAAATTGCGGCTGGGTACCTTCCACTGCGGTGTCCCAATTGCTACAAATTTGCGGAAGGCCTCAGAGTCCACCAGCTGGTATGGTAAAAGCTGGCGGGCTAAGAGTGCAGACAAGCCAGCTGTCAGACGCCGGGCAAGGGGGTGACAGTCAGACATTGGCTTCTTACGCTCAAACATGGCCTTCACAGAAACTTGGCTGGTGGCAGATGACTGGGAATGGGAACAGGTGGTCAAGGTGGAAGGCGGAGTGGAGGGTGGTTCAGACGGGTCAAGGAGAGCAGAGGTAGAGCAGTAAGATGCTGGACCAGAAGGAGTGTGGCTTTTAGTTTGCCTGTTGCCTTTGAGGTGTTGCTCCCAAAGTGCTTTGTGCTTGCCGCTCATGTGCCTTCGCATAGAAGTTGTACCTATGTGGCTGTTGGGCTTACCAAGGCTCAGTTTCTGACTGCACTCATTGCAAATTACAATGCTTTTGTCAGAGGCACACACATTAAAAAAATCCCACACTGCTGACTTTTTGGAAGTGTGCGATCTGGCGGTAACAGTAGAAGTTGGCAGAGTTGGCGGAGTTGGCGGTATTGGCGGCAATGGCGGGTGCGTTGGCCGGCTGAACACAGGTGCCGATACATGTTGTTGCCCTGCTGATCCCTGCGGGCTGTCCTCCCTGCTTCTTCTAAGTCTTATTCTCCTACTGCCTCTCTGACTCTCCGTCTCTCCATCTGAACTACCCTCCTCTTGCTCTCTTCTACTAGGCACCCACAAAACATCAATCTCCTCATCATCATTCTCCTCAGATGCATCAATTTCTTCTGACACATCACAGAAGGAAGCAGCAGCGGGGACCTCCTCCTCATCACTCATTATGTCCATCTCTATCGTGTTCTCTGCCAGAATTAAATCTGGTGTAAGGTCCTCATCTCCTTCATCTTCTTCTGGCAATAATGGTTGCGCATTACTCAGTTCAAGAAACTCATTGGAAAATAACTCCTCTGACCCCAGTGAAGAAGGGGCACCGGTGGTGGAGGAAGTGTTACGTGGGGTGGCCATAGCAGTGGAGGATGAGGAGGATGTTGTGGTAAAGTTAGAAACGGTAGAGGATGGGGTGTGCTGTGTAAGCCAGTCAACTACCTCTTCAGCATTTTGGGAGTTCAGGGTCATTGGCTTTTTAAAACTGGGCAATTTGCTAGGGCCACAGGATTGCATAGCAGCACGGCCCCTAGCACGGCCTCTGCGTGGCGGCCTGCCTTTGCCTGGCATTATTTTTAAAAAAACAACAACAACAACAAAAACTCAGTTGGTTTTTCTGGAAACGATAATACACACAGCTAGATGGCGGGTTGAAGAAAACACTGTGCAAATAATGCCTACAAAGTCAACGTATACACTACTACAGCGGTGGATACGGATTACGTAAAATATATGAATGCTGCTTGAAAAAAAGTAACTTAAGTGGTTTTTCTAGAGACGATAATATTATCAATATTTAGACAAAATGTGAACAAGGTCACACAGCTCGATGGCGGGTTGAAGAAAACAGTGTGCAAATAATGCCTACAAGGTCAACGTATACACTACTACAGCGGTGGATACGGATTACGTAAAATATATGAATGCTGCTTGAAAAAAAGTAACTCAAGTGGTTTTTCTAGAGACGATAATATTATCAATATTTAGACAAAATGTGAACAAGCTCACACAGCTCGATGGCGGGTTGAAGAAAACAGTGTGCAAATAATGCCTACAAGGTCAACGTATACACTACTACAGCGGTGGATACGGATTACGTAAAATATATGAATGCTGCTTGAAAAAAAGTAACTCAAGTGGTTTTTCTAGAGACGATAATATTATCAATATTTAGACAAAATGTGAACAAGCTCACACAGCTCGATGGCGGGTTGAAGAAAACAGTGTGCAAATAATGCCTACAAGGTCAACGTATACACTACTACAGCGGTGGATACGGATTACGTAAAATATATGAATGCTGCTTGAAAAAAAGTAACTCAAGTGGTTTTTCTAGAGACGATAATATTATCAATATTTAGACAAAATGTGAACAAGCTCACACAGCTCGATGGCGGGTTGAAGAAAACACTGTGCAAATAATGCCTACAAGGCCAACGTATACACTACTACAGCGGTGGATACGGATTACGTAAAATATATGAATGCTGCTTGAAAAAAGTGACTCCGGTGTTTTTTCTGGAGACGGTAATATTATGGATATTTAGACAGAATGGGAACAAGGTCACACAGCTCGATGGCGGGTTGAAGAAAACAGTGTGCAAATAATGCCTACAAGGCCAACGTATACACTACTACAGCGGTGGATACGGATTACGTAAAATATATGAATGCTGCTTGAAAAAAGTGACTCCGGTGTTTTTTCTGGAGACGGTAATATTATGGATATTTAGACAGAATGGGAACAAGGTCACACAGCTCGATGGCGGGTTGAAGAAAACAGTGTGCAAATAATGCCTACAAGGTCAACGTATACACTACTACAGCGGTGGATACGGATTACGTAAAATATATGAATGCTGCTTGAAAAAAAGTAACTCAAGTGGTTTTTCTAGAGACGATAATATTATCAATATTTAGACAAAATGTGAACAAGCTCACACAGCTCGATGGCGGGTTGAAGAAAACACTCTGCAAATAATGCCTACAAGGCCAACGTATACACTACTACAGCGGTGGATACGGATTACGTAAAATATATGAATGCTGCTTGAAAAAAGTGACTCCGGTGTTTTTTCTGGAGACGGTAATATTATGGATATTTAGACAGAATGGGAACAAGGTCACACAGCTCGATGGCGGGTTGAAGAAAACAGTGTGCAAATAATGCCTACAAGGTCAACGTATACACTACTACAGCGGTGGATACGGATTACGTAAAATATATGAATTCTGCTTGAAAAAAAGTAACTCAAGTGGTTTTTCTAGAGACGATAATATTATCAATATTTAGACAAAATGTGAACAAGCTCACACAGCTCGATGGCGGGTTGAAGAAAACACTGTGCAAATAATGCCTACAAGGCCAACGTATACACTACTACAGCGGTGGATACGGATTACGTAAAATATATGAATGCTGCTTGAAAAAAGTGACTCCGGTGTTTTTTCTGGAGACGGTAATATTATGGATATTTAGACAGAATGGGAACAAGGTCACACAGCTCGATGGCGGGTTGAAGAAAACAGTGTGCAAATAATGCCTACAAGGCCAACGTATACACTACTACAGCGGTGGATACGGATTACGTAAAATATATGAATGCTGCTTGAAAAAAGTGACTCCGGTGTTTTTTCTGGAGACGGTAATATTATGGATATTTAGACAGAATGGGAACAAGGTCACACAGCTCGATGGCGGGTTGAAGAAAACAGTGTGCAAATAATGCCTACAAGGCCAACGTATACACTACTACAGCGGTGGATACGGATTACGTAAAATATATGAATGCTGCTTGAAAAAAGTGACTCCGGTGTTTTTTCTGGAGACGGTAATATTATGGATATTTAGACAGAATGTGAACAAGGTCACACAGCTAGATGGCGGGTTGAAGAAAACACTGTGCAAATAATGCCTACAAGGTCAACGTATACACTACTACAGCGGTGGATACGGATTACGTAAAATATATTATGGCTGCTTGAAAAAAGTCACTCCGGTGTTTTTTCTGGAGACGGTAATATTATGGATATTTAGACAGAATGTGAACAAGGTCACACAGCTAGATGGCGGGTTGAAGAAAACACTGTGCAAATAATGCCTACAAGGTCAACGTATACACTACTACAGCGGTGGATACGGATTACGTAAAATATATTATGGCTGCTTGAAAAAAGTCACTCCGGTGTTTTTTCTGGAGACGGTAATATTATGGATATTTAGACAGAATGTGAACAAGGTCACACAGCTAGGTGGCGGGTTGAAGAAAACACTGTGCAAATAATGCCTACAAGGTCAACGTATACACTACTACAGCGGTCGATACGGATTACGTAAAATATATTATGGCTGCTTGAAAAAAGTCACTCCGGTGTTTTTTCTGGAGACGGTAATATTATGGATATTTAGACAGAATGTGAACAAGGTCACACAGCTAGATGGCGGGTTGAAGAAAACACTGTGCAAATAATGCCTACAGGGCAAATAATGCCTAAAAGGTCAACTTATACACTACTACAGCGGTAGTAAAATAAAAAAAAGTAAAATAAAAAAAAAATGAATATTAAAAAAAAAAAATTAAAGTTGGTGCTGCTGAACTACTAGGAGCAGCAGATTAGCACACCAGTCCCACTCCCCAACACTGCTAGACTAATAGCACTGGGCTCTTATAGTAGTAGTAGTAGTAGTAGTAGTAAAACAACAAAAAAATAAATAAAAGCAGTCCTTACAAGGACTACTGTTATTGCAGCAGTCAGCAGATGAGATCAGAAGCAGGACAGCTGCCCACTGCAGCTACATACAGAGCACTGCAGTAGAAGGTAGATTACTAGCCAGCAAAGCTACCTAAGCTTAAATGTCCCTCAAACCCCTGCAGACTTCTGTCCCTCCAATAACAGAGCAGTATCAAAACGATTACTAGCCAGCAAACTTTCAACTGTCCCTGAAATCACTAACAGGCAGCAGCTCTCTCCCTACACTATCTCTTCAGCACACACAGGCAGAGTGAAAAAACGCTGCAGGGCTTCGGTTTTTATAGGGAAGGGGAGTGGTCCAGGGGAGAGCTTCCTGATTGGCTGCCATGTACCTGCTGGTCTGGGGTGAGAGGGCAAAAAAAAGCGCCAACAATGGCGAACCCAAAATGGCGAACGTCGCGCGACGTTCGCGAACTTCCGGCGAGCGCGAACACCCGATGTTCGCGCGAACAAGTTCGCCGGCGAACAGTTCGCGACATCTCTAATTTTGATGCCTGTGACCATTTTTATACGCGCTCCTATTTTGTCCAAATGCATTAAAGTCAATGGGCGTCCGAATAATTTTGACGCACGTCAATTTTTATGTGCGCAACTATTCTGACTCATGCCAAAACAAATTGACACAGCAGATTTTTCACCGGCAAATTTATTCACTGGCGGCAAAACACGCAAAGTCATTGTGAATATGCGCCTGCCGAATTTATTCGCCCATCATTAGTTATTGTTTGGGCTCCGTTGGGCCATAACCTCATGGCGCAGGGTTTAATAGTTTGTTAAAGATGTTTAATATTTAAATAAAATTAAAGTTTTTTACCAATGATTCGATGACCAAGCGATTCCTTGATGTGATCCGAAGAGTGAGCTGTCCAGAAATTTGGTGTGTCCATTGTGTTGGTGTACTCTGTACTTTACTCTTGTACATACTTATTCGAAGTGGGAAAAGTATGTAGCATGTTTGGGAGTAAGAGATGTTTCTGAATAGTATCCACATCTACAATTTTGTTTCCACTTTAGAGCTTTTTCACTTGTACTTGTCTTTGTAATCGAGTCTTTAAAGCAACAAAGCCACTCCCATGCTGACTTCCAAATTGCTGCCTAGTTGCTAAAGTAGTTAAGCTCTGCTAGTCAAACAATACTTCTGCGGAACCAAAAATGCAAATATTTCAAAAACACACAAAAAAGACTATTTTGAGATTGTTTTAGAATAATGCTATCTTGATCACAGTGAAAGTTAATTCTAAGGTGAAATACTCCTTTAATGCAATGTGTACAGTTATACATATAAATGATACAATTACTGCAGCTGAAGCATTTTGATCATATATTCAAAGTTGCAAATGCATTTCTCACATTCAGGGAATGAGATGTTATTATAGAAAAGAGCAGTCCTTCAGCTAATGACGTCTAATTGGTGAAGACGGAACATATCACTGTAGGAGTGATTGAAAAAAACGACAAACATCACCTGCCGTTGTCTCTCGCTCGCTCTCTTTTTTTCAGGGTGTTTTTGGTGTTCATTTTGCTTTTTGCTCTGTAATACATACAGTAGTTACATAGGGCAAATTCACTAAGATTCGTAGTTGCGCCAGGCGTAACTTCACCGCACTTCGCCGCACTTCGCCAGGCGTAGTTTCGCCAGCGCTTCGCAAATTCACTAAAATCCGAAGTTGCGCTCAGGGGTAGCGTAAGGTTGCGAAGTTGTGCTAGCGTTAATTCGTCAAGCGAAGCGAAGTTTCGCTAGCGATGGTTCATTTGCATATGGCGCCAAATTCAAATTTCAATGGAGGAATATGTATCAGCACTACAAATGCCTAGAAAACCTTCAAAACATCAAATAAAATTTTTATTTTGCCCTACACATGTGCCCACTGTATAGGTAAGTTGCCATGAGTCAGGAAATGTAGGGGGGAAGGAGGGGAGCCCCAAAAAATTTTTCGATCTTTTTCAGCCTATCACCCATAATGTAGAAAACACGCCAGCGTTTTTTGGGACTTAGAAAAAATTTTGACTTTTTTTGAAGCAATCCCTATCTACTCTATTGCGCTTTGCCTGGTCTGAGGTGGCGAAGGAAGTCTAGCGTAAAAGGTAGCGTTCAGTACACTGCGCGTGTTAGTGAATTTGCGTAGTTACGTCCCTAGCGAAAATTCGCCAGGCGTAAGGGTGCGAAGTAACACTAGCGAATCTACGCCAACGCTTGTTAGTGAATTTGCGCAGTAACAAAAATGCCAAACGCTAGCGAAGTAACGCTAGCGTTCGGTGCTTCAGCGCTTAGTGAATTTGCCCCATAGTGCACAAGCTGAAAACAAGTGCATGCTTTAATGAACAGTAACACCAGAAAGTGTTTAAAAGGAATTACTGTATAATGTGTGTTACCCTGCACTGGTAAAACATGTGTGTTTGCTTCAGAAACACTACTGTAGTTTATATAAACAAGCTGCTGTGTAGCCATGGGGGCAGCCATTCAAGCACAGGATACACAGTAGATAACAGTTAAATTCTGAAGAATCCCATTGTATATTACGGAGATTATGTATTATCTGCTGTGTATCCTGTGTCCTTTCAACTTTTTTCAGCTTTGAATGGCTGCCCCCATAGATACAGAGCAGCTTGTTTATATAATCTATAGTAGTGTTTATGAAGCAAACACACCAGTTTTTTTTCAGTGCAGGGCAACACTACATTATATTGTCATGCTTTTAAAACAATTTCATTTTTTGGTGTTACTGTTTCTTTGTCTTGATATGAAAAAGCCCCACCTATTATTTAGAAAAGTAGGGTCTGCCTTTCTAGGTCTGGCACAGTGAACTGAAAGTGAAGTAATTGTAAAGTAGACAAGGTCTGGAAGAAAACCTCTATTAAAATGCTGTTGACACCACAGGGGTTAATTACTAAAACTAGACAACACGTCTGGGTATATATATGTATAAATATAGACAGTGATGGGCAAATTTGTCCCGGGAAAAATTAGCAAAATGGCGAAAAATCCTCAAAATGAATTGAAGTCAATGGGCGTCAAAATAATTTTGACGTGCGTTCATTTAGACGTTGTCAGTAATGCAGTAAGGCAGCGCGTCTTCTCCCGGCGGCGCAGAATCCAAAATGGCGGCGCCCATGCCGCCCACGTGGATGCAGCGCCGGTGCGGTGACGCAGGCGTGATGACGTCATCACCCGGCCCCAAAGTTGAATAAAAGGGTGCCTCAAACAGTGTATCCTTGCCCAAGTATAGGTTTATGCTGCTATATGAACCTGGGTGTTAATTCTATTGAATATTCCTGTTTCCTGACTCCTGCCTGTTCTGATTTTTTGAGCCTTCGCTGCTTGCCTTGGACTTTTGCCTGTGATTTGTTTAAGACTCCTGTTTAACCCTTTGGCTACCACGACTTGGACTTCTGCTCCTGGGCTTCCTCCTTGGTCCCGACTACTCCCTTAGGGAGCCGCTAGGCCCCCTGACAGACGTCCACAACAATTTTAATACGCACACCTATTTTGTGCAAATGCGTTAAAGTGAATGGGTGTCCAAATAATTTTGTTGCGCAAAAAATGTTATATTTTTTTTGATGCGTCTGATTTTTCACTGGCGAATTTTCCCCGCAGTTTTGCAAATTTATTAGGTGGCGGCATAACACAGAAATTAACTGGGAATTTGCGCCTGCCAAATTTATTCGCCCATCACTAATAGACATACAGTATATAATATAAGAGATTAAAGGCTAGGAATGAAAAGCACACAGATAATTTATTATGAAGCCCTTCCCATGTGTGCACAATGATTTTAAATTGAAAATAAATTCTGCTGGGTGTATATTTTAGCTATATTCTCTCTTATAACTCGTGTTGTTAAGGTTTTGTAATATTTATGATTTTATATGCAGAGAGACTTTGGAAATCTCATTTTTTAATTTTGAAGGGGCAAACACTGGTAGTGATCTTGGTATGATACAAAGCAAACTCAAGTCAGATATTTCTATTTTAGTATATTAAAATGTTATTTCTTGGAGCAATTTTGGTTTTGCTTCTTCTGAAACCCCCTTCTATATCTTCTTTTGATGAGACCGAGATTTTTCAGTTAATTCACTGTAAGGCAGGAGATGCAATCTAGAGAACGTTCCTATTTCCATGTGACCTTGCTCCCCTGTGCATCCTTTATACGGATAAGGTTAAAATCTAGTATGTTCAGGGCTTGATTGTTCCTATAATCTAAAACATGCATAATTCATGCTTCTGATTGCTGGACGACTTTACATTGACTTTTTATACTATTGTAATTTGTAATCTTCTGTAGAACAAATATATACATTTTATGCTAGATGCCTCAGCTTTAACAGAACTGCAAACTCTGAAAAATGTTCAAATGCCATATTTAGATGCAATAATGTCCCAAACACTGTACAGCATGTCGGAGAATGACTTCTATTTTGTCTTTGTTTGTCTTTTTGTTTTATACATGGCGTCACTTCCTCAATCCAGATTCTCTGGAAATGAAACACAAACATGCTATAATATGTTTGTATAACAGAGTTTATGTAAAAAAGTGTATGCATGAATGTATGAATATATATATATATATATATATATATATATATATATATATATATATATATATATATATATATATATATATATATATATATATATAGATATATATATAGATATATATATAGATATATATATAGATATATTTGAAGCCCTGCGCATTTGAAGTTGGCAGATAACCCAAATACATAACCCCGTCATGGTGTAGCCTCCTTTTCCTATTGGCTTGCCAAATGCTATAATGACATCCAGAGTTGGATCAGTCAAATTGCTTAGCAGGGGGTATCATACAAAGGCTGATAACACTATTTGAATGGAAAAATAGTAAATTATTTGAAAGAAAATCTTTGTATGACCATCTTTACAAGTATGTAACACCAATGGATGCATTTTGAGTAATCCTTCCTCTGTTGAATATCAATTCTCATTCGATTAGCGTCACTCCACACCAACAGACTGATTATCCTCTAACACTTATCTCTCTGAGACAGTCGCTATTTTAGAAAGACCCGCTGAGCATCTCTAATTGGCTTAAATACAATATATCATGACCATTCATCTTTACTCCTTAAATATTACTATCTTAAATACAACTATTTGCCTTTAAATGTATTTATAATTAAAAGCCCAGAGTCCTTGCTCAAGTGATTTCCTTCATTTATTTGTGTGGGACCTGCTTGTTTTCATTACTTGCACTCACAAGTAATTGTTTGTTCTGTGGGTCTGAAGCACAGCTGCTGGTGGATCATTTGTGAATTTGGACACATGTGGAAGGACCACATTAGTGCAACTTTTTGGTGTTGTGTTGTTTCACTATTGGGTCACTGATGGCATCCACTAGAAAATCTGAATATCAGCTGTATCGAATTTCCATGCTCTCTGGTCTATTTCTTCATTCTTAGTAAAAACCTGACTATTCTGAAATCTACCGGTATTGACCCTTGCCTGCCTGACTATTCTGTGAATGCTACCTGTACTGACTCTGGGCTGATTGACCTTGCTTGAGCTCTGCCTTATACCGACCACTGCCTGTCTGACCCTGCTTGAACTCTGCCTGTACCAACCTCAGCCTGCCTGACTACACTTTTCATCTATTCCCTGAACTATTGCCTTCCATCCAAAACCTTGGAAACACGTGCCCGTTTGCTCGTTCAGAACATCTACTTTGCTCTTCTCAAGATAAGAACTGGCGGCATCTGAGTAGCTGAGGGCTCTTCCCGAAGCCAAAGGCAGCTGCTACAGGCAGAAGATTGAGCCATGACCAGGGAGGTTAGCACTTGTTCTGAATTTAGGGAACCGTATGTGACAAAGGGTTTTTGAGACCTCACAAATATTGAAAATTGCTAGTTTTCAGTTGATAAGAGGCATTTCAGAAAGGTTCTCTTGACAAACATACTGTAAGGGCTTACCCTGGTGGTCTAGCGGGTACTAGGGCCCGCCGCAGGGATGCCCGCAGCCCTAGTCCTTCCAGTTCTGCGCCAGAGTTTTAGTTTTACGTGTCGGCCGAGTGACATCGTCACGCCTGCGGCGCGGAATTCAAATATTTAAGGGGGCCGCTGACCTAAACGTATTGCCCGTTTGTTTGGTTTGTCTTAGTGAGTTCCAGGGTGCTACTCTTGTTTGATTCTGTATCTGATTCCTGTTGTTGACCCCTGCCTGCCTGACTAATCTGACTTCGGTGATCCTGACCCCTGCCTGGTAACTGTCTATTCTAAAATCCGTATTCTGACCCGTGCCTGTCTGACTCTTCTGATTGATATCCTTGTTTTGACCCTTGCCTGTCTGACTTCGCCTGAATTCTGCCTGCACCAACCTGGTCTGATTTGACTACACTTTTCATCTGTTCCTTGAACTGTGACCTCCTGCCCAAAAAGACTTTGTTTAATGATCGTGCCCCTCTGCTCATCCAGAACCCTTAGCTTGGCTCTTTATAAGACCTGGCGGCATCCAATTAACCGAGGACTCCGTCCGAGGTGAAAGGCGGCTGTTAAAGGCAGAAGCAAGAGCCGTGACCAGGGAGCCTAGCATTGGTTCTGGATTCTGGGTGCTGATCGTGACACATACACTGTTGAATTTCAGTTACACAAGAGGAATGGTGCAATCACAGGTCTAGGGCTGCTATTGACACTTCTGTTTGGATATCAATGGAAATAAATTTACAGTGTCCCTCTATTTTTTCAGTAATAGAAATATAAATGCAATGTTTACCTGCCCTAAGAGAGAATTCTTATTTACGCATGATGCTCAGGGCAGGCAGGTAATTAATGAGGTCTATCAACAGGTTTAGATCAAGGCCGACATTGATCGTGAATATTCAGCAACAGGAAAATTCAGGAATCAGTAAATCAATAAGAAAGCGCACACAGGAAAACTAAGCTAATTGGACACAGATGTCTGAGAACACACTTTGCACCAGTAATGTACAACATGTCACTGTAACTCATTGAGAATTACTGCATGAATTAATTATTATTTCAACTTATATCTTGCATCACAATCAGCAAGGGATTTAATGCTTTTTATTCTTGCTAAATTAGTGAATCTTTTCATTCATGGCCAGTTTTATAGAGGCATCATGTTAAGTCAGAACTTCACTTTGATAATCTTTACAGTTTATTAAGTATCTAGAACTAAATATAAGTAGACACAATGTGTATCTCTGTTGACATGCAAAAACTAACCACTGAAAAGATCTTATCAAGCAATTTAGGAATCATTCATAGTACTGTATTGAAAAACTGTTATAGATATTCTATATAAATGTGTGCATTTCCAGAATTCCCCTGGACCTTCAATAGGCCTGTTGTAAAATGATTAGTATAAGTATACTGTGTGTTTCTGTATAAACTGATTGTGTTGCATTAGTAGTTTTATTTTTATTCCAAAAAACACTTGTTATATCCCATTATATGAAAACATAGTTACCTTAGCAACAGCTTTATGAATAACACAGTACTCCTTAATCTCTTGCACTTAGTTTTTCCAAAATGACTAAGCTTTTGATTTTTTGTTTTTTGAGTTTTTTTTTTTATTGATGTCACTGCTTTAAACTCAACCTGACAAAAAAAAAAACTTCCTTTTTTTCTTACTTTTACATTTGCATCATCCTTTTGTAATAATGTGACCTGCTTTGCTGGCAATATAATTAGAACTCTGCAGTCCTGTGTATTTATAATATTTGCCAGAATATTTGCAATGTTTAATTCTGGTGTATAAAGCACAGCAGCAGCCGAAGCAGTAGAAACTCATTCTTCCCTTGCAGTGCATAAAAGTGGGAATTTTAAGAGCAGAGAAATGCTCCCTAGCTATTACATAATGAATTGTGGTCCTCTCAAAAGCAGCCAGGGATATATGTTTTGGGCTGTGTGCCACAGGAAAAAAGAATATGCATGTTTTCTGTACAAATAAACTGGAAAGTTTAAATCAGCTACGAAGAGATGCTGTTTCTTCTGCCAATACCCTGTTAAGAAAGACATTTCAATCTGCATTGTTTTCTATATACTGTGTGTCTACTAAAAGCATTCTTAAATTCCTGTACATTCCTAGCTTTTTTAACACTGCAATAAATAATTTTACTTATTGCAGAATCTATAAATAAAGTGCACCTGTGTTCAGCAAATAATGCAAAGTATGTGTGTGTTCTATAGTGAATAATGTACTCCCATTTGTAAAATATAGAATGTCATCATGAAGCTCCTTGACCATATTAAGGCACAAGGCAAAAAGGTTGAGTGTAGGGATGGGCGAATAAATTTGGCAAGCACAAATTCACAGTGAATTGCTGCGTTTTGCCACGGCGAATAAATTCACAAAAATTCAAAAAATCCGTCACATCAGAAATAAGTCGGTGCAGGTCAGAATAAAAATGATTGCACGTCAAAAGTATTCGGACGCCCATTGACTTAAATGCATTTGGACAAAATAGGCAATCATATAAAAATTGTCCAGAGAGTCAAAATTGATGCGCCTCAAAATATTTTTGATGCCCATTGACTTCAATGGATTTCACATTTGTTTTGCCATTTCGCGAATTTCGCCAATTTTTCAGCGAATCGGAATGGGACAAATTTGCCCATCAGTGCTTTTATACAGGTCATGGAACGCCAAGATGACTTCTAATATCCTCATATTTTACAACAGGGGGAACACTGTACTTTGTAATACACAAATTTCAGTGAGTCATGTGATATTACTAAGCACCAATTGTAACTCATGACATCACTAAGCACCATTATAAGTATATCAAATCAAGGAAAGTTATGGTACAAATTTTAATGCTTTGTGGTGAATGTTACTGCTTCCTCGCTTGGAATTAATATGTTCCCCTTTAAAAAAAATTATTTCAAGGAAATTGATGGCACCAGTTTTTGTGGTTTATACTAAATACTACTGTTTCCTCACTTTCTGAGTCTGATTGAAATTAATGTGATCTCATTTTAAATCATTGGTATTTCTGGGGGAAACAAATTACAAAAACACGGATGAAAATCACAGAAAACACACACAAACACGTTTAAAAATGTGATTTAAAAAAACAACAACTGGGGCAGGTGTTGTGTGTAGAGGTTATCTGGTCAACCTCTGATGTGGGACTTCATGCAAGAGACCCTTGCATTTTTTTAATAACATATTGTAGCTGGAATGTTGAAAATATACCTTTTTATATCAAAAATTTGAGATCAGAAAATTCAAATTTGACATTAGGATTCACAGTTTTATTCAGTCTTTTAATTTTAAAACTAAAAATGTAAAATGCACCACCGGTGCATAGTCAACAAAGTTTTGCAGGCAGGCGGTAAGTAACAGATATTGGGTTTTTTTAATGATATTTTGTGCATTTTATGCTAAATAATTTTAATATAATTTACATTGCTTCACTGTCGAAAATATTCACTGTCGGCTATGGTTTCAATGTAGTAACATATTAAAAAAAACAACAGCGTATGGATTTTTATGAATTAACAATACAGGTATCTGCTGCTTATAATAAGGAGCAATGAAGTTCAGGGAAGCTTATGTGAATCAATAGAATTGACAGAATTATGTGTCAGGCCTGCACTGATGCATGATGAACATTCAGGCAGTTTGATGCGACAATAAACGGATAGCTGTTTCGTGCTCTGTAAGTTTGCAAATGAGACAAAACTGCAATGTATCGTTTTGCGAATTTTGCGGGAAATTCATGAATTTTTTCATTTTTTGCATATGTTAGTATCACTGCCAGCAATCATGTTGGTAATGCTATATTCAAGTACATTTTGTACCATATTTATGTTCAATACAGCACATATAGGGCCTTGATGATGAAAATTCAGATTTTGTCTAATTTTACATGTTTTTATCATCAAAATAAACACAAACACACACACACACACACATGAAATTGTTGGGTTAGGAATTAAATTGTACATAGTATAGTGAATTATTTGCAGTGTGAACAGTGTAATTTAGAAATAAAAACTACACCATAAAAATCATGACAGAATCCCTTTATATACCAGAGACCTCTCTTGGATTGGTAGATATCAGTGTTCATGAGACTTAGGAGAACACTGATTAAAGGAACAGTAACAAAAAATGAAAATGTTATAAAAATATAATTCAGTGTTGCTGCTGTGTTTGCTACAGAAATACTACTATTATTATATAAATAAGCTGCTGTGTAGCAATGGGGGCAGCCATTCAAATGAGAAAAGGCTCAGTTTACACAGCAGATAAGCTCTGTAGAACATAATGGTGTTATCTGTTATCCACTATTTAACCTGTGCCATATAGCCTTTTTTCAATTTCCGCCATTGCTACACAGCAGTTTGTTTATATGAACTATAGTAGTGTTTCTGAAGCAAACAGATCAGTTTTACCAGTGCAGGGCAACAGTACATGATATTTTCATTACTACAAACACTTTCATTTTTTGGTGTTACTGTTCCTTTAGCAATGGTGTGCATGGCAGAGTTGCAATGTGGGAGCTACTACTATCCAAAAAGGATATCACTGTCTGTATAGAGTTTGCTAAAGACCACATGGATAAGTCAAAAGATGATGGGTCAGATTCACTAAAGGGCTAATTGTAGCCAGTGAACACTTAGCACACTTTGCCAGGCGAAAATTAGTTACCACTAAGCTAAGTCACTAAAATATGAAGTTGCGTCCTGGGTGCCGAATGCTGGCGAATTATCGCGAGCATTACTTTGCGACTGCAAATGTTTCAAAGGGAAATTACGCTATTGATTGCTCTGCCTAGTGAAACTTCATTAGTCCTCTTACGTTTAGGTCAATTTGAATAGGGCGGGTACATTAAAGTTGTATGGACGTCTTTATTAGAGATGTTGGTGCAAATGCTTGAAGTGGCCACTTTTTATTACAAATGCCCAAGGAACCTGAACAAAGACAAAAGAGATCCTCTAATGCCCTATACACGAGCCCACCCTAAAATGAATGTTCCATGCCTCTCAAATGTCTGGGGAAAAAATGTTAACCCAAAAAAGTTAAATAGTTAGGACTTTTGCAGGCAATCCCTCTTAAAAAAGTCACCAGCGTTTTTACAACTTTAATGCATTTCCGGCAGACAGGATATGATGTAACGGTTATAAGATTGAGGAAGATCAAGCTTCATTTTATCAGTTCGCCTGGTCTGAGATGGCAAAGTCAACTCTGGCAAAAGAGGCAACGTTCAGCAAAATTCGAGTTTACTGAATTTGCGGAGTAACGACCGCTCACCTGAGCAAAAAGTCGATTTGTGATAGAGTGCGAATGAACGCTGGCGATGGTCCTGTTCAATAGTGAATTGCCACCTATGCATTTTGAATTGTACCAGCAAATGCGTCAAGAAAATATCACAAGATGGGTCATGGAGCAAGACAACAACCTTAAACACACAAGTCCATCTACCAAATATTGGGTAAAGAAGAAAGTTAATGTTTTAGAGTGGCAAATTCAAAGTCCTGACCTTAATCCTATAAAATTGTTGTAGTTCAGGCAAGTAAACCCACCAGTATCCCTGAAGCTGTTCTGTTATGGGAAAAATGGAATAGAATATCTCCAAGCCAATGTGCAAGACTAATCCACAGTTACCAGTAACCTTTCATTATTGCTGCCCATAAGGAGGACACCAGTTACTGAAAAAATATGCAAATTATTGATGATTGTCATCAATAATTAAACAAACAAGCATTTATTTAATTGGGTTCTCATTAGCTAGTTGTATGACTTGAATGAAAAACAGATAATATTAATGTCATATTTAAGAAGAAATATTAAGTTCAAAAGGGTTCACAAAATTTCAATCGCCACTGTGCATGTATATATTATGTATGGGTAAGTTTATTTAATGTTGTAACCTTTCATCATCTGAAGTTCTGGTTTCATAAAGTTAATGTATAGAAAACAGACCTTTTGTAATCAGAGATATGACTCTGATTTGTTTTAGCCAGATGGATTATACATTGAGAAATGTTTTATTGTTAAGTGGAACAGGTAGTTATATTTTGTGCTTTGGCTGATTTATTGAGCAGGTATTTGTTGTCTGGGTTTTGTTATGTTCCAGTGCTATTAATGTACTTCAAAAGACTTTTTTTTTCATGCTTCATGTTTATATACTGAAGTCACTGAACTACTGAGATATAGAATTGTCATATTCTTCCAAACATAGTAAAATAAATTACCATTGTTGCAAGAAGAATTCTGGATATTAAAATGTTACAGTGCCATGTTTTTGAGCAGATGGTTTTAGATTATTTATCTCCCAGAGGTGCCTGCTGCACGCTATCAGGAAATAGTCCCCTTTGGCTACAAAATATTACTTAATTCTTATTTTCTTCTTTTCAAACATTGAAATATACTCAGTGTTTTAAATCAGGTTTTCTACAGTCTGAAAAACATTCAGCGTTGCTGTTGGGATTCCAAAATTCTCTACGAGTCCTGCCGTAAACTTCCAAATTAATTAAATTAGCTCAATGCCGGTTTCAAGCTCACCCTTCAATTCTGTTGGTCCGGGTGCACAAGGCCCCAGACCCCTCGTTAAATCACCGGATCAAACTCCCAAGATATGTAAAGGTATATAATCTTACCCGGACTTCTTTGTGACCCAGGTGCAGCCGCCCTGAGTCCGTCGTTAAGGGGAACGAAATACTGCGCACACCAAATTCCCGGACAGCGCACTCTTCGGATCACATCAAGGAATCGCTTGCTCATCAATTCATTGATAAAAAAACTTCATTTTATTTAATTGTTAAACATATTAACAAACTGTTAAGCCCTGCGCCATGAGGTCTGACGCGTTTCGTGTCACATGCACTTCATCAGTGTTTCTACAGTCTGAAGACCAAATGAAGTAGAGAGAGTGTGTGTAAATAATCACTCATTAATCGGTAATTTCTTTGAAAAATTACCAGAACATTACAAATAATACTGAACATGGTTTGTGTGCGATATGTAGAACAGTATATTATGAGTGGAAATCCTTTGTTTTACATTTTATTACATTACATTTTTATTATTTTAAAGTAAAAAAATAAAGTACAATATACCAAGGAACACTGGGCACCTCAACTAACTGTATTGTATAGTTAGTTAATAGTGGAACAAGATAAAGGGCTAATCTCAACCAACATCTCACCAACATTTTCCTGATTTTTCCTGAGAACAGTATCCTAAACAAGACTAAACAGCTTTATTGGAGCTTTATTGGAGCTTGAGAAGGAACTGTTTCTTATATTTAGCTGTTTCATTGTACCCAGTTTGCATTTTAAGGTAAAGTCTTTGGACAAGATTAACTGTTGTCATAGAAAATCACAAGATGGTCCATTAAAGTGTGCACCCTACTAGGTGCCATTGATGTCTAGATCATTCAGCATTATAGACTCTACATTAACACATTAAATTACATTTAATATAGCACTGCCTATGATCAGCAGGCAGCTCCTCTTAAAGAGATACTGACCAGAAACTAAAAAATTGTATCTATCATAACAGTGTCTTTGAATGCTATTCTTAATTTTGCCATAAAAGTACTAGCCTGATGCTTTTACATTACCTATCTGATCTCCAATGTTCCTCTATGAGGGGGCTGCCATATTTGTGCAACATTAGTCCATTAACATTAGAAACTCTAACTGACAGTTAGGTTGGCAAAACAGTGCCCTTGCATTTGCATCCTGTGTATTAACAAATGACCAAAATGTACTTTCTTTGACCTTTAGCAGTTTATTTAACTAGCAAACAGAATATCCATTCAAATGAAAACAATTGTATGGTGTGCCATGAAAACTGTTTCATGTCAAAACTTAGATAATGATATAGAAAATGATGCGATCCGCATCGGAGCTCACCCAGTCTCGCTGTGTCCTCCTGGTCGCAGCCTGTGTGAGACGCCAGCTACTTCCCGCCGGTATTCAGTACAAAGCACTCGGTAGTCTCATCAAGTACGGCGCTGTTCCAGGACTCGATTAGCAGACTACAGCATCAGTGCAAAAGGTAGGCTTTATTTCAACACACACATGGTTGGGATATACAGCGGTGGGTGTGCAGGGCTGATTGACTTACGCGTTTCATGCCGGATCTCCCGGCACTTCCTCAGAGTCATTAAACATCACATGACTCAAGACTTAAATAGCTAGTGTGTTAGAGGTAGCTAGTATATCCCAACCATGTGTGTGTTGAAATAAAGCCTACCTTTTGCACTGATGCTGTAGTCTGCTAATCGTGTCCTGGAACAGCGCCGTACTTGATGAGACTACCGAGTGCTTCATGTCAAAACTTAGCTCCATCAATTGTGGAGGCATGGCTCTTCTATTATCTTCATTTGGCAATGTCCAGGTGCCAAGAAGGGACACTAACTCATAAGTTTCAATAGACTAACTAAGTGACTAACCACATGTCTGTCAAGATCAGCCAAATTGCCGGACAACATTTAAGTATGTTTGAACAGCTTTAAACTGTTGGGAAAAAACATACTTATATAAACCCATTGAATACTCACTGATCGGGTCCCTCGGCACACTCCCATCCAGTGTTTCTGTTGTCACGGGCGTCTGGACTTAGGTGCGCACATCATTGCAGCAATAGTCACGGGTGTATTGGCACCAGCATGCACACACACATTACCTTGCGGAGTGTCTCAATGCTTGAAAATTGGCGCCAAAATTAAAGGTACTTAAGATGTCCTATGAGTTCAATCTGTGCCTGGTTATCATCGGTTTTCCTGAAGCCTAGCCTTATGTTATAACTGCTGATGTATTGTGTATGACCTTGTTTGTTACTACGTTTTTGAATCTCTGTTGCTTGTCCAGACCTCTGCCTGGACTGTGAGGAGGCATGCATGACCTCCATGCAACCTATTACTCTTAAAGCTAACATAAAGAACAACACAGAGACAAAGGTAAAGCCAATACAGCATCGATAATAAATGGCAAGGACAGCGTTATATACCCCGCCAGCTGTGACAAACAAATTCAACCCCTTAGAAACACCATGGAAGAAAAGAAAAAAAAAAAAAAAAAAATATATATATATATATATATATATATATATATATACCTGTATATATATATATTTATTTATTTATTTTTTGTTAATAACACAATATTTACATACAAAGCAACAATGAATATTGACAACCTTAACTGATGGGAGGGTGGGTGGGCAGCTCCACCAGCGCTCCAGGATCCAGAAGGGAAGAGCAAGAGGGTAAGGCACTTCTTTTCTTTAAAGCAACCGTCCCTTTCGGATGCCCACCAATCCCAATTCAGGACTACGCTACCCAGAAATCCCAGCTTCCATACAGCCACCCCTCCTCCCAGTCCCAGGCACATTCGCTAGGCACCCTTTGGTGCCCTCCGTTTTTCATTTTTGCTCATCCGCTGCCTGCCTCAACTCCGGATTTGTTTGACTATGTCTCTCACTACTTCCTGGTACTACGCTCCGGTTGAGCTTCACTGGCTTCTCTCCACTCACATTCCCCCTGTGTCATCCTCAGGTGTGCTCTGTACAGTGTGTGCTGCTTGTGGGTTCTTCTCTTCCAGAAAAGATCCGTCACCTTCATAGATACTCCGGTAAGCCTGACTCATTGACTGCAAGTAGCAAACCAGACTCTTCATAAACGCATGGGCTTTCTTTGACCTTAAACAGATAAAGACTATAGTCTAATTAACCAGTGAATACTTATATTTTTAAGCAAGAACAGTTTAAGACAAAATCACTAAGAGCTGATGAGCAATAATAATCAAATAATTATGAAATTAAAAAGTGTTATACTTTTGTAGAGAACGCATGATTAAAAAACTTGATCCAGTATTTTTTTCATCATCACAATTTTTTTCTATGAAACACAATCACACTAATTTGTGGGCAAAAAATAATTTTGTCCATTCGTTTTCAATAAGTCTGAAAAAATCTTTCCCCAGCAAAAAAAAAATTAATCTGAAAAATGTACTTTCTTTTGACTTCTATAGATGTTTCATAGGTTTTATCTGCTGAATACCTTCATCTGAATTTAGATACATACATTTTTAAAGTTTCAGTTTTTGCTGCCGTTTTCTCAATTCATGTAACGCAATCTCTAATTTTAATAAATCTGCCGTTGATAATCTAGACGGTCCATTTTAATATCTACACCGCATTCTGAAATCTAAAGAGACAGTGTTTTTGTACTGGGATGTCAACATACTGATGTAATGCAGAGGCAAACCCAAACACAAAGCAATGAGCTAAAGTTATTGACCACTCTGAGCGGAGAAGACTAAATGCTTTGCTACTTTCATGTTCACAAATTCTGCAAATGAATAAAGCCTTGATATTTGTTTGCATGCTCTCTTCAAGTTGTTTCAGTGTATGTTATGTTAAATTAAATCTGGCAGAAAAGAAATCAAATATGAGCTACATTACATCATGGGGGCCTCACCATTTCATAATGTTTCTGTTTAATGATTCATGTTGCTGAGGTATGTGCAATAGTTTTTTATGTTAACACTGGCATTTTTCCATCTTCGTTCTTAAAAAATGTACATTAACTAGTCAGGGTTTGCTTTATACCTAATTCTCATTTACTATCTGCCCGTGACATTTCTTTAACATACAAACTCCCTTCAATATAACTCCCACCTGCCTATAAACCTATTTAGAGTCACCTAACCCTATTCAGATATATATATTCTTATTGAATCTATCATATTATTAACATCCTCAAGCCTTGAATCCTCCTAACCACACGGTTGTCGTAATTCATAATGTAGGCCAAGGGAGGTGAATTCTTAAACCGATTATTGTACTTCCTACCTATAGTAGTGGTATTTTGATATAATTCATATGCCATCAGAAACATGACAGGGCAGTGGAAACATCAGCCTCAGGAAGAAGACGGGAAGAATAATAGATTTTATAAGAGGGCAAAGATTAGAAAACTGTTAACTGGTTTTTCACATGAAGTTTCCTTTAATTTCAGAACCACATATAGAATTTTAAACATGCATGTGACAAGGGTAAGGTATGTAAAAGACCAATAAGACACAATTCATGCCTTCAGTTATATGTCTGTAAACCCCATAGGGAAAGGATCTTGGAAGATTCCAGATTGTTAGAAACTGCCTTCATTATATACTTTTGAAGCCAGATGTCTTCTTTGTGCAAACTGTGTACCTCACTTGGCAGCTGTTTTTACACATATGTTCAGGCAGGTGCTGGAGATACTTGAACCCTACATTGCATCTTACCGTGCAAAACCACATGACTTGCAAATACATCCAAATGCTGCATTATAGAGCAGACTGGGATAGAGTTCTATCTGGTTCCTGAGAATTATATTTAAAGAAATGATATTTAAAATCTTCAGGTCATACAGGTTGGGCAGATTAATAATACATGTTGCCTCTCATATCCACCCATATTACCAGCAAGCAGAAAAGTGGACAACACCAGGTAAATAAATTTAAATTGTTCTGTATAAATGTAAATGCTCCCATTTACTTGGTGTGCACTAACACACTGGAAGGTGAATGCTGTGGCCAGTAAATCCAACAAGAATGTGCTAACACAGTGCGGTTCTGGTTACAGTTATTTGATAGAGAATCCTAAATATTAATGAAGTCAGTTGGGCCAATGCAATTTGTAAGGCAGCAGAAAGGGTATATCTAGTGGATTTTTTTTATTAAATGACAGATTTTTTTTCCAATCGGTAAGTAAACATGTACCTCAGGTTCTTTCTGTAGAGCATCTCAAGATGAATCTCTAACAAAACTCTGTACTTAAGCATAACGAGTTGTAGTGACTCCCTTTTCAATTTCGAAAATAAGCCTGATTTGAATTAAACAACCTCTGGAGGTAGAAAGTGATGCATGTTATAGTAAACTGGTAAATGTAAAGCGTGGGAAAGGCTCAGACATTCCATCTCGCATATTGAATCAATTAATAGCATGTATGAGGAAACCATGATTATTTGAAGGAGTGGAGAAAAATGACTTGATTCTTTACAAGAATTACAGACTATTATTAGTATTCCAGATAGCCCTTGTTCTAGGGAGTCCATCATTCTCTTTGATCTGTCTACATCCACAGCTGGAAACCCAACGTCAAGCTCTGGAAGCAGCAAAAACTGACAACAGTCGCCTCCATCAGGAAAGTGAGTTTGTGGCTGCAAATCTTAATCACTGGATCAAAGAACAAAAGTAAGTGAATACCATAAATGCTGCACATCATCACTTGATTGCTAAAAAACAAATGTTGCTTTGTTTTAAATGTCCTCATAACATGTTATTTTTAAACTGCTGAAGAGATGGGTCATCATTCGCATTAAATGAAAAATACAAATATATTACTTTTAAAATAGATATTTTTTCCTACAATTACAATGTGCAGTGTGCCTGATCCTTCTAAAACTACTGTAAATATGGAGCTAAGCACTTTGTTTTCTAAGTAATGATGTATCCACACCCCCTAATGCAGGTCTGAGAGTTAAGATAAATTAGGCTTAGACGAAACCGAGTATACACGGAATGATTCTCTTCCCAATGAAATCCCACATTTATTGAAACTTTTACTAGTACAGGTATGGGACCTGTTATCCAGAATGTTCGGGACCTGGGGTTTTCCGGATAACGGATCTTTCTGTAATTTGGGTCTTCATGCCTTAAGTCTACTAGAAATTCATTAAATAAACCCAATAGGCTGGTTTTGCTTCCAATAAGGATTCATTATATCTTAGTTGGGAACAAGTACAAGCTACTGTTTTATTATTATAGAAAAAAAAGGAAATAGCTTTAAAAAAATTTGATTATTTGGATAAAATGGAGCTTTCTGTATATCAGGTTTTCCGGATAAGGGATCCTATACCTGTATAAGATCTAACTTTCAGTTTTTGGGATAATATATAGGTGGCACAACCTGCTGCAAACATTTCTTTAACATGAACAAACTTCTTACTCCCCCGTTAACATGAACATATACCCCATCTGCCCATATCCCCCACTCACTTAGGTACAGAGTCAAGTATATAAAGAAACAAGTTTGTGTTCTTGAAATGTTGAAATTTGACTGAAATGGAAAAATTTATCTTAAATGTAAATCCCAAAAATGGAACATGTTCTTTGAAAAAAAGTTAAAATGATTTTGCTCAGATGTGCTAATTTATACAAATCTTTTGTTATCACACTCTTTCATAGAGGGAGTACTTCAGTGAGGGGTCTGGTGACAGAGGGGATGCAAGAACAAAAATATACTTTGCGAGCCATGATGGAAACATAGTTTGTGTGTGGAATTTGTGTACGCTAAAGGCAGGATGGTAGCATAACAGGACATGGTCCTGTTGATCTGGGACACTTGCATGTGCACACAGGGTATTCCACTTGTTGGCAGGGCCCACCACCCTGGTGACCAGTAGTGTAATACCTGGTACCCCGTGAGGGTGAATCCTGCTAAATTACCATGGTTACTGATGGTGGCACTTATTGCTCTTTTTAATTTTTGTTTCCTGGGTAAGAAATCTTAGTCCACCTTAAGAAATTATTTAAATGTATCAAAAATACAGACATGTCAAATCCCGTGTCAATGAAAAAATGCTGACTAGAATTAAAAATCAGAGGGGGCGTGGTCTGTTTGATAGCCGCATGGACGGCTAGTCTGTGAGCTCTGTTGACGATCCGCAAGCCTGCTCTGCGATGGCGTCAGCGATGGGGAGATCACAGAAAGCGAAAGCTGAGAGAGAGAGGGCCGCGATCAGGAAAGCTCAACCTGCAGCCCAGCCGGCTTCTAGAGAAAAGGCGTCTATGTTCCTGAAGAGAACCGAGCGTTCGCTCTCCAAGATGGCGCCTGAAATACCTGCAGCTTATGCAGCACTTACAGCCCAAGGTAGCGAGGAAGAAGAAGAGCACTGCGGAGAGCTTTCGTCAACTGCTCTAGTTGAAGAGGCGGCAGCGGAGACTGTGGGATCTATTAAAAGCCCTGACAAAAGCAGCATTGCTGGAGGTGAGCAGAACTTTTGCTTTTATATTACTCAGCTCCCTACTACCTACCTAAGGGGATATACAAGAAATGTTGCAAGAGGTGACCTCTGTAATTAAGGAGGAAATTCGTGACATTAAGAGAGAGATTACAGCATTGGCAGAACGTACTGATTCAGTGGAGACAAATATATCTAAGTTCTCTTCTAATCAAAGGGCTTTTTATAACCATATCTCCCACCAAAATTCCTCTATTCAGGAAATACATAGGCAAATGGAAGATCAAGAGAGCAGGAGGAATAACATTAGAATCAGGGGGTACCAGAAACAGTCCACAAAGATGAGATATGCCCAGTCCTGATGTGTATATTCAATACAATACTAAAAAAGGAGTCGGATGTGGATAAGGATATGAAGGTGGAGATAAAGATAGAGAGAGCACATAGTGCAGAAATCAAAGGCAGCCCCTTCTAATGTTCCAAGAGACATTCTATGTTGTCTACATAGTTTCCACCCAAAAGGAAGAGATTATACAGTAACATTGATTATGAATATAACAAGATTACTGTCTTTCAGGACCTCTCACGAATAACTCTCTCTAAAAGAAAACTCTTAAAACCACTAACTGCAATGCTAAGAGAGAAAAATATATTTTATAGATGGGGATTTCCATTCTCCCTCACTATTAAGGATGATATAACGACAGTCACTCGTCTCCCTGCCGATACAGTATCCTTTCTCAATAAACTTCACCTCCCAGCAATAGATTTGCCAGGATGGTTCCCGGATCCAGTGGAAGTTCCTTTATTCCCAGTTGAAGTGGAAGGAGAACGGACACCAGCAACTACTTCTAAGAGACACTCACTGAGACATTCACCAACTATAAAACATTAATTGAAAATGCCTGATTTGATCTGAAGATAGAAACTCCATCCATTATATAAAGCAGACATTTGGATAAATATCCTCCATAAGCTTCATAGGTCTCCTATTATAATTTTTTTTTAATTTTTTTTCTCTCTCTCTCAGATGGATACAATAAAAACCAATGATGCATGTTTCATTTCTGGTTTCATACCTATGTTAACTAATGCTTTAGAGAGAGGAGAGAGAGTCAGAGACCTTAGAAATCTAGTGTCAAATTGGCGCACTAGGAAATTACAGTTGACATTTTTCCATAGTTATGGATTATAATTTAGGAAAAGTCTTTAACTAGATTAACTTCATCAGAGCTCAGGGACTGTACCCTGACCAGTTTTCCCGTGGCATAAGCCTACCCTTTCTCTCTTCCTTTTCACTTTCCCTCCCATTCTGTGGTTCTCTACATTCACTATGCAAATAAAAGACAAACGTGAGGAAACATATGACTATTGGCAGATCCTGTATTTTGATGCCTATGGCTAACACAATCAATATGGTAATATACTGTCCTTCAATGTTAATAGTCTGAATGAACCGGTCAAATGGGCGCAGATACTTCACCAATGTAAAAAACAAAAGTCATTGATCATAATGATTCAGGAATCCCACTTTAAGATGGACCATATGCCAACGCTCCAGTTACATTATTATCCCCAAATATACATGAGTAATAACCTGGCTAGGTTTAATTCACAAAGATCTCCCCTTTAAGCATTTAGAGACAACTACCGATTAGTGATGGGCGAATTTGCCCCGTTTCGGTTCGCCGAAAAATTTGCTTGTTTTTGACACCGGCGCCCCGCGAAAATTTATTTTGACGCCGGCGAATTTTTTCTGGCGATTTTCTCGGCCGTTTCGCGAATTTATTCACTGGCGGTGAATCGCTCAAATTCGCTGCAAATTCGCCCATCACTACTACCGATAAGGAAGGCAGGTACGTTATGGTGAAAGGGAAACTGGCCGATCAAATCTGTACCATTGCTAATGTATATGTTCCAAATACGGGCCAAGTGGAGTACTTGTATCATTTTAAGGGGAGAATTTAATGTTACATTAAATCCCTTAGTAGACTCGTCTTCTAAAAAAACAAAAATTTCATACAAGAGCCTTAAGGAAATTAAAAAAAAAGTTTATCAGACATGCAGTTAATAGATATCTGGAAGGTACTGAACCCGACGAAGGAAGACTATAAACAGTTATTGAAAGTTCATTCTGTTTATTCACGCATTGATTACATATTTGTGTCTCAATATTGGTTAAAACTATTTTTAAAAGCTGACATAGGCAACATCCTATTATCAGACCACTCCACGGTCATAGTGAAATTTGCCATACCAATAACATTGAAAGCGGAATATACGTGGCGTTTTAATGAGTTCTTTTTACATACAAAAGGCGGGATTAAACAAATACAAACGTGGATAGAGACAATAATACATAATAATGCCACACCAGAAGTATCTCCGAAAACGTTGTGGGAAACCCTCAACTGCGTTCTTCGAGGTAATTTAATTTCCATGGGTAGTAACCTTAAGAAGGAAAAAGAAAAGGAATTAGCGGCATTACTAAAAGAAATTTCACAATTAGAACAATCTCCTAAAGAAAATATCGTTCATTAAACAATGATTACTTTAGAATGTGAGAGGTTACAACTCAAGGCATTACTAAATCAAAAAGTCCAGAAAAGCTACATGAGGACCAAGCAGAAATTCTATGAGTTAGGAGATAAATGCAATAAATATTTTGCTAGGACAATTAAAAAAATCCAACCGCAAACACATATCATGTCAATAAAAGATAAGGGAAACATAATTCACCATGATACTAAAGGTATAGCGGAGGCCTTTTGTGAATATTATCAAACATTTTATCGTTTAAAAGTCCCTTCGCCACAGAAAGAGACATTACACATATTGAAGGATTTCATTGAGAACGCAGGTATACAAAAATTATCTGGACACTCCTGTGGGGAGCTAGATGCCCCGTTTGAACAGAAAGAAATTGAAGAGTGTATAGATTCTTTACCAGCAGGGAAAAGTCCAGGACCAGATGGATTATATTGCTTCCTCTTTCAAAACTTTCAAAAAATAATTAATTCCACAACTCCTTTGATATACTTTTATATATTTTTTATACTCCCTATTATAATAGTATTGGCGAGAATAATAACTTTTATCCTCAAGCACAGGAGGCGCACATTACTATACTCCCTAAGCCGGACAAGGACCCATAACTATGCCCAAGTTATAGACCGATTTCTTTGATTAATATAGACCTAAAAATATATGCTAAAATACTTAGTAACAGGATAAAGAGATACTTACCAGACCTCATTCATTCTGATCAGGCATTCACACCTAAACGGGAAGGAAATGATAATATATTTAAAATTATATCATTGATGAAACATGCCCAAGGGAACAGGGTACCTTTGATTATTCTTACAACGGATGCTGTAAAGGCGTTCAACAGGCTGTCCTGGACTTTTCTTGAACAAACTTTACATAGTTTCTGCTTTGGCCCTGCAATGATATATAGAATAATGGCTCTTTATGAGAGGTCCACAGCTAGAATTAGAATTAATGGGACATTGTCCCCTACAGTACAAATTTGCAATGGGACGAGGCAAGGATGTCCACTGTAAAAATTCCATTCTATTTATTTTGGTTATTTAAATACTGCTTTCTCACATTAGAAAAGATTCTGACATATCTGCTATTACTATAGAGGGTAAGGAGTATAAGTATTTCATTCGCTGATGACCTATTACTACAGTATATCTCACGAAGCTGAACACATCTCTGCCAAAGGTCATGGCTCTCATGAAAAATTTTGGGAAACTTTCTAATTTTAAGGAGAACTATAATAAATGTGAGATTTTGAATATAAACATACCAGATGCTAGAACACAACACCTGAAATCTAGTTTTCCTTTTAAATGGACTGAGCTAAATATTAAATACCGGGGCATTAAAATAAGGACAGACTTAGGGAATTGTACCAAGATAATTATCTTCCACTACTGATATCTCTTTAAAAATCGATAGATGTTTGGGACAAACTTAGACTGTCATGGTTTGCCTAAACTTTTATATTTTATCCAGGCGCTATTTCCCTTTTCAAATCTATTAAATCCATGATTTCTAGATTTATCTGGGGTAAGAATAAACCAAGGTTAAAACACACTATATTAATAGCACCAAAAGAAAAAGGGGGCCTGGGATTACCCGACTCTTACCTTTATTATGTCGCAACACACCTTGTCAGGATATTAGATTGGTCCTCAGTTAATCCACAAAAGATTGAATTAAGTTGGAACATCTTATGACAGGCTTCTCTTTAACTAATAATTTATGGATTCCTAAAGCAGCATGGCACCACCCTTTAGTGGGGGCCACGTTAGGAGTGTGGCATAAAAATAAAATCAGATTAGGACTAGCACATAACCCTTGCATATTACAAACTTCATTTATTATAGTCTGCTAAAGCTTTAATTCCTATAAAGTGGAAGTCAATAGAATCTCCAATGTGTAAAGAGTGGTTATCTAAGGTAGAAGAAGTGAGACAAATGGAAGAAATTACTTGCCTGATTCACAACCAAAGTCATAAATACTGGACAATATGGCATCCCTGGGTAGAATTTATGAAGACGTTAAATTAATACTTACGTGAATTTCTTTTTGTAATCTTAGTTGGAGTTACAATAATGGATAAATTATGTGACTTTTTAGTTATTTTCCTTTTTTTTTTCTCTTGAAAGATTTTGATTTTGACTTAAGAAAGAACTTGTTGTTTCTTGTCATAACTGTATTTAAAGTATACAATGTGGATTGGAACCATACCCACCCTTCCCCTCCTATTTTCTTTCTGTATCCCCTTCCCCCCTCTTTTTCTTCTTAAAAAAATGTTAAAATAAAGAATTGTTAAAAAAAGAATTAAAAATCAACTACCAACATATGTTGGCTATAGGAACATAATTTCATACAGAAGTGGTTTCATATATTTTCTTGCTGTTCCTAGAGTTGATACTGCCAGATCTGTTTGAGGCTTTGAGTGTAATGTAATACATGTCACAAAGTTTACTCTAGGTCTAGTCATGTTTAAAACCAGATAATGCTTGCAACATCAAATAATGCTTGCAAAGTGACCAGAAAATGCTTTCTGGCTTCTATGGATTACTAGAGCATGCAAAGTTTACAACTTGTATTTCAATACTCTAATACATCTTTGCCCTTTTGAACCAATTCTGCATATTCACTGGCAAAATAATCTTTTCCGATTCAATTCCTATGTAACTGTTTATTCCACAAAATGAAATTCCCAGTCATTTCAAAATGTATTTCCATTTCAGGTACATACTGTATATTCATTCATCAGTTCGGAAATAGCAATAATTTTACAAAAAATAAGTTGTAAAAAAGACAAAGTTGGATTTGTCTTTTCTGGAGAACAGTCACTTGATGGCTGACATGGTACAAATGAAGATTAGAGCAAAGGAATTGTCATGAGTGGAGTAATACAAGATTGTTCACCAAGGGGGTAATGCAATTGTATAATGCTCTGCCTTGTGTAAGGTGATGACATTATCCCACAATGGGAATCTGAGGGAATAGGCAAAATATTTGGAGTTACATGTAATATTTTAGAAGAGTTGATTGAAGATACATTTTAACAGTCCAGATAATATTTACTGCTCAAAAGGCAGAAATAACCTCAGTTTTGGGGATTAATTACTTTTTTCTGGATCAATGATGGCTGGTGGGATGTTTGGAAGTTTTTGTCAGGGCCTCACGGCCCAATTAGCTGAGAGGTCCAGACCAAGGGAAAAGCACTAGGTACAAAGTCCAATTTGCGGTAACTGAAGGGTAAAGAAGGATCTAAAATCCAGGAATCAGATTATAATGAATTATATAGCACCCAGGAACGCCAAGAAGCGTGACCTATTTTTGGCATTGAACCTGCATCTTGCCATTCCTTTTTGTGTTTTCGGTGCGATGATGAAACGTACACGGCGCAATGACATCTGTGCAGGGCACTGCCATTTCAGGTGTAAAGTGGAGCGTTTGCACCAGGTCGCTCCTGACAGTTTTATATTATAACTATATTATATTATTATTTGACAACCTTAATTTGACACAATGTAAAACAAAACACCTTGTTTTGTCTCAGATTTGCTATTATATCTTTATTAAATAATTTTAAAAGTTTTACATTTAAGTGTTTCGAAAAAATAAAATATAAAGCAATCATTATAATAAATCATTAGGACTTTACATGTTCAATACAGGGTCATGATATTTTTTGGTTGAAATAGCTCAACTGTTTCATATTATAGTTTCTGGAAGAACTGGAAATCTTTTGGAATGTTTCATTTGAGTTTATACACTTCATTTTTTTCAGATCTTTAAATGAAAGATGAAAGTATTTGATTTTCTTATAAACAAGACCCGAGTGATCATTCCAGCACAAAGGAAAGCACCAGGATAATTTAAACAAATTGTAATTGACACAAGAGACTAAATATATGTTTGGAAAATAATTTTGGCTATAACGTACAGTGTATTGTAGGGATTGGCAAGATGGAGGCAGCAGTGTAGCACAGAAAAGATACAATTAAAAGGTTCCTGGGTCTGATGTGCTTATTCGAAATAGAATCCCCAATGTCTAAATAAAGAAAACATTCTATATAGTGCAATACAGTTTTTTTCTTGACAAATAGATGGGTAATCAGATCTAGGGATGTAGCGAACGTCGGAAAAAAAGTTCGCGAACATATTCGCGAACTTGCGCAAAAACGCGAGCGGTTCGCGAACGGTTCGCGAACCCCATAGACTTCAATGGGAAGGCGAACTTTAACATCTAGAAAAGACATTTCTGGCCAGAAAAATGATTTTAAAGTTGTTTAAAGGGTGCAACGACCTGGACAGTGGCATGCCAGAGGGGGATCAAGGGCAAAAATGTATCTGAAAAATCTGCCTGTGTGTGCTTGGAAGAGATAGTGTAGGGGGAGAGCTGTTAGTGATTTCAGGGACAGATGATAGTAAGTTTGCTGGCTAGTAATCTGCTTGATACTGCTCTGTATTGGAGGGACAGAAGTCTGCAGGGATTTGAGGGACATTTTAGCTTAGGTAGCTTTGCTGGCTAGTAATCTACTGTTCTCTTTAAACAACTGCCATACGTTGACCTTGTAGGCATTGTTTGCCCAGTTTTTTTGGACGCAGCCACTGAAGCACAGTTGCCAGAAAAAATATGCCATATAAATGCTGAAAATAGTCATTTTTCGCCATACGTTGACCTTGTAGACATTGTTTGCCCAGTTTTTTTGGACGCAGCCACTGAAGCACAGTTGCCAGAAAAAATATGCCATATAAATGCTGAAAATAGTAATTTTTCGCCATACGTTGACCTTGTAGACATTGTTTGCCCAGTTTTTTTGGTTGCAGCCACTGAAGCACAGTTGCCAGAAAAAATATGTCACGTAAATGCTGAAAATAGTCATTTTTTGCCATATACGTTGAGTCAACGTATGGCAAAAAATGACTATTTTCAGCATTTATATGGCATATTTTTTCTGGCCTCTGTGCTTCAGTGGCTGTGGCCAAAAAAACTGGGCAAACAATGCCTACAAGGTCAACGTCGTTGACCTTGTAGGCATTGTTTGCCCAGTTTTTTTGGCCACAGCCACTGAAGCACAGAGGCCAGAAAAAATATGCCATATAAATGCTGAAAATAGTCATTTTTTTGGTCGCAGCCACTGAAGCACAGTTGCCAGAAAAATTATGCCATATAAATGCTGAAAATATAAATTTTTTTGGTTGCAGCCACTGAAGCACAGAGGCCAGAAAAATTATGCCATATAAATGCAGAAAATATGCATTTTTTTGGTCGCAGCCACTGAAGCACAGTTGACAGAAAAATTATGCCATATAAATGCTGAAAATATAAATTTTTTTGGTTGCAGCCACTTAAGCACAGAGGCCAGAAAAATTATGCCATATAAATGCAGAAAATATGCATTTTTTTGGTTGCAGCCACTGAAGCACAGAGGCCAGAAAAAATTAAACCAGTAGGGTTTGCACCCTAGTTTGTAACGGTGGCGGAGGGAGGAGGAGGACGCTAAAGGACAGCTGTGTGTGGAGTCATGAGGCTTGAAGAGAAGGACAGCTGCATAGAAGTCAGAACAAGTCTTCCGGCGTGCAGTAACCCTCCGAGATCCACCCCTCATTCATTTTAATAAAGGTCAGGTAATCGACACTTTTGTGACCTAGGCGAGTTCTCTTCTCAGTTACAATCCCTCCTGCTGCACTGAAGGTCCTTTCTGAGAGCACACTTGAGGCTGGGCAAGACAAGAGGTTCATGGCAAATTGTGACAGCTCTGGCCACAGATCAAGCCTGCGCACCCAGTAGTCCAGGGGTTCATCGCTCCTCAGAGTGTCGATATCTGCAGTTAATGCCAGGTAGTCCGCTACCTGCCGGTCGAGGCGTTCTTTGAGGGTGGATCCAGAAGGGTTGTGGCGCTGCCTTGGACAGAAAAACATTTGCATGTCTGACGTTACAGACTGGCCAAAGGGCTTTGTCCTTGCAGGTGTGCTCGTGGCAGGATTACTGGCACCTCTGCCCCTGGAATGTTGATGAGTTCCTGAAGTGACATCACCCTTAAAAGCATTGTACAACATGTTTTGCAGGCTGGTTTGTAAATGCCGCATCTTTTCGGACTTGTGGTATGTTGGTAACATTTCTGACACTTTATGCTTGTACCGAGGGTCTAGTAGCGTTGCGACCCAGTACAGGTCCTTCTCCTTAAGCCTCTTGATACGGGGGTCCTTCAACAGGCATGACAGCATGAAAGACCCCATTCTCACAAGGTTGGATGCAGAGCTATCCATCTCCGCTTCCTCATTATCAAGGACTGCATCATCCACGGTCTCCTCCCCCCAGCCACGTACAAGACCAGGGGTCCCCAAAAGGTCACCACTAGCCCCCTGGGAAGCCTGCTCCTGTTGGTCCTCCTCCTCCTCCTCCACAAAGCCACCTTCCTCCTCTGACTCCACTTCTGGCACCTCTCCCTGCGTTGCAGCAGGTGCCTGGGTTCGTTCTGGTGATTCCGACCAGAAATCGTGCGCTTCCAGCTCCTCGTCACGCTGGTCTACAGCCTCATCTGTCACTCGTCGCACGGCACGCTCCAGGAAGAAAGCGAAGGGTATTAGGTCGCTGATGGTGCCTTCGGTGCGACTGACCATATTTGTCACCTCTTCAAAAGGTCGCATGAGCCTGCAGGCATCGCGCATAAGCACCCAGTAACGGGGGAAAAAAATCCCCAGCTGTGCAGATCCAGTCCTACCACCCAGTTCAAAAAGGTACTCGTTGACGGCCCTTTGTTGTTGCAGCAGACGTTCCAACATAAGGAGCGTTGAATTCCAGCGAGTCTGGCTGTCAGAAATCAAACGCCTGACTGGCATGTTGTAGCGCTGCTGAATGTCAGCAAGGCGTGCCATGGCTGTGTAGGAACGTCTGAAATGGGCCGACACCTTTCTGGACTGGGTGAGAACGTCCTGGAATCCTGGGTACTTGGAGACAAAACGTTGGACTATTAAATTGAACACATGTGCCATGCAGGGCACATGTGTTAAATTGCCTAGTCTCAACGCTGCCAACAGATTGCTTCCATTGTCACACACCACTTTTCCGATCTGCAGTTGGTGTGGGGTCAGCCACCGATCGGCCTGTGACTGCAGAGATGACAGGAGTACAGATCCGGTATGGTTTTTGCTTTCCAGGCACGTCATCCCCAAGACAGCGTGACAACGGCGTACCTGGCACGTCGAATAGCCTAGGGGGAGCTGGGGGTGCACAGGTGTGGAGGAGGAGAAGGAGGACCCAGCAGCAGAGTAAGAAGAAGAAGAAGACGAGGTAGAGAGCGATGGAGGAGTAGAGGTGGTGGCAGAACCGCGTGCAATCCGTGGCGGTGACACCAACTCCACTGTTGTTGTTGAGCTACCCATTCCCTGCTTCCCAGCCATTACCAAGTTCACCCAGTGGGCAGTGTAGGTGACATACCTGCCCTGACCATGCTTGGAGGACCATGCGTCAGTAGTCATATGGACCTTTGGCCCAACACTAAGTGACAGAGATGCGGTAACTTGGCTCTGCACATGTTGGTACAGGTGTGGTATTCCCTTTTTAGAAAAAAATTGCGGCTGGGTACCTTCCACTGCGGTGTCCCAATTGCTACAAATTTGCGGAAGGCCTCAGAGTCCACCAGCTGGTATGGTAAAAGCTGGCGGGCTAAGAGTGCAGACAAGCCAGCTGTCAGACGCCGGGCAAGGGGGTGACAGTCAGACATTGGCTTCTTACGCTCAAACATGGCCTTCACAGAAACTTGGCTGGTGGCAGATGACTGGGAATGGGAACAGGTGGTCAAGGTGGAAGGCGGAGTGGAGGGTGGTTCAGACGGGTCAAGGAGAGCAGAGGTAGAGCAGTAAGATGCTGGACCAGAAGGAGTGTGGCTTTTAGTTTGCCTGTTGCCTTTGAGGTGTTGCTCCCAAAGTGCTTTGTGCTTGCCGCTCATGTGCCTTCGCATAGAAGTTGTACCTATGTGGCTGTTGGGCTTACCAAGGCTCAGTTTCTGACTGCACTCATTGCAAATTACAATGCTTTTGTCAGAGGCACACACATTAAAAAAATCCCACACTGCTGACTTTTTGGAAGTGTGCGATCTGGCGGTAACAGTAGAAGTTGGCGGAGTTGGCGGTATTGGCGGCAATGGCGGGTGCGTTGGCCGGCTGAACACAGGTGCCGATACATGTTGTTGCCCTACTGATCCCTGCGGGCTGTCCTCCCTGCTTCTTCTAAGTCTTATTCTCCTACTGCCTCTCTGACTCTCCGTCTCTCCATCTGAACTACCCTCCTCTTGCTCTCTTCTACTAGGCACCCACAAAACATCAATCTCCTCATCATCATTCTCCTCAGATGCATCAATTTCTTCTGACACATCACAGAAGGAAGCAGCAGCGGGGACCTCCTCCTCATCACTCATTATGTCCATCTCTATCGTGTTCTCTGCCAGAATTAAATCTGGTGTAAGGTCCTCATCTCCTTCATCTTCTTCTGGCAATAATGGTTGCGCATTACTCAGTTCAAGAAACTCATTGGAAAATAACTCCTCTGACCCCAGTGAAGAAGGGGCACCGGTGGTGGAGGAAGTGTTACGTGGGGTGGCCATAGCAGTGGAGGATGAGGAGGATGTTGTGGTAAAGTTAGAAACGGTAGAGGATGGGGTGTGCTGTGTAAGCCAGTCAACTACCTCTTCAGCATTTTGGGAGTTCAGGGTCATTGGCTTTTTAAAACTGGGCAATTTGCTAGGGCCACAGGATTGCATAGCAGCACGGCCCCTAGCACGGCCTCTGCGTGGCGGCCTGCCTTTGCCTGGCATTATTTTTAAAAAAACAACAACAACAACAAAAACTCAGTTGGTTTTTCTGGAAACGATAATACACACAGCTAGATGGCGGGTTGAAGAAAACACTGTGCAAATAATGCCTACAAAGTCAACGTATACACTACTACAGCGGTGGATACGGATTACGTAAAATATATGAATGCTGCTTGAAAAAAAGTAACTCAAGTGGTTTTTCTAGAGACGATAATATTATCAATATTTAGACAAAATGTGAACAAGGTCACACAGCTCGATGGCGGGTTGAAGAAAACAGTGTGCAAATAATGCCTACAAGGTCAACGTATACACTACTACAGCGGTGGATACGGATTACGTAAAATATATGAATGCTGCTTGAAAAAAAGTAACTCAAGTGGTTTTTCTAGAGACGATAATATTATCAATATTTAGACAAAATGTGAACAAGGTCACACAGCTCGATGGCGGGTTGAAGAAAACAGTGTGCAAATAATGCCTACAAGGTCAACGTATACACTACTACAGCGGTGGATACGGATTACGTAAAATATATGAATGCTGCTTGAAAAAAAGTAACTCAAGTGGTTTTTCTAGAGACGATAATATTATCAATATTTAGACAAAATGTGAACAAGCTCACACAGCTCGATGGCGGGTTGAAGAAAACAGTGTGCAAATAATGCCTACAAGGCCAACGTATACACTACTACAGCGGTGGATACGGATTACGTAAAATATATGAATGCTGCTTGAAAAAAGTGACTCCGGTGTTTTTTCTGGAGACGGTAATATTATGGATATTTAGACAGAATGGGAACAAGGTCACACAGCTCGATGGCGGGTTGAAGAAAACAGTGTGCAAATAATGCCTACAAGGCCAACGTATACACTACTACAGCGGTGGATACGGATTACGTAAAATATATGAATGCTGCTTGAAAAAAGTGACTCCGGTGTTTTTTCTGGAGACGGTAATATTATGGATATTTAGACAGAATGGGAACAAGGTCACACAGCTCGATGGCGGGTTGAAGAAAACAGTGTGCAAATAATGCCTACAAGGCCAACGTATACACTACTACAGCGGTGGATACGGATTACGTAAAATATGTGAATGCTGCTTGAAAAAAGTGACTCCGGTGTTTTTTCTGGAGACGGTAATATTATGGATATTTAGACAGAATGGGAACAAGGTCACACAGCTCGATGGCGGGTTGAAGAAAACAGTGTGCAAATAATGCCTACAAGGCCAACGTATACACTACTACAGCGGTGGATACGGATTACGTAAAATATATTATGGCTGCTTGAAAAAAGTGACTCCGGTGTTTTTTCTGGAGACGGTAATATTATGGATATTTAGACAGAATGGGAACAAGGTCACACAGCTCGATGGCGGGTTGAAGAAAACAGTGTGCAAATAATGCCTACAAGGCCAACGTATACACTACTACAGCGGTGGATACGGATTACGTAAAATATGTGAATGCTGCTTGAAAAAAGTGACTCCGGTGTTTTTTCTGGAGACGGTAATATTATGGATATTTAGACAGAATGGGAACAAGGTCACACAGCTCGATGGCGGGTTGAAGAAAACAGTGTGCAAATAATGCCTACAAGGCCAACGTATACACTACTACAGCGGTGGATACGGATTACGTAAAATATATGAATGCTGCTTGAAAAAAGTGACTCCGGTGTTTTTTCTGGAGACGGTAATATTATGGATATTTAGACAGAATGGGAACAAGGTCACACAGCTCGATGGCGGGTTGAAGAAAACAGTGTGCAAATAATGCCTACAAGGCCAACGTATACACTACTACAGCGGTGGATACGGATTACGTAAAATATATGAATGCTGCTTGAAAAAAGTGACTCCGGTGTTTTTTTCTGGAGACGGTAATATTATGGATATTTAGACAGAATGGGAACAAGGTCACACAGCTCGATGGCGGGTTGAAGAAAACAGTGTGCAAATAATGCCTACAAGGCCAACGTATACACTACTACAGCGGTGGATACGGATTACGTAAAATATATTATGGCTGCTTGAAAAAAGTGACTCCGGTGTTTTTTCTGGAGACGGTAATATTATGGATATTTAGACAGAATGGGAACAAGGTCACACAGCTCGATGGCGGGTTGAAGAAAACAGTGTGCAAATAATGCCTACAAGGCCAACGTATACACTACTACAGCGGTGGATACGGATTACGTAAAATATATGAATGCTGCTTGAAAAAAGTGACTCCGGTGTTTTTTCTGGAGACGGTAATATTATGGATATTTAGACAGAATGGGAACAAGGTCACACAGCTCGATGGCGGGTTGAAGAAAACAGTGTGCAAATAATGCCTACAAGGCCAACGTATACACTACTACAGCGGTGGATACGGATTACGTAAAATATATTATGGCTGCTTGAAAAAAGTGACTCCGGTGTTTTTTCTGGAGACGGTAATATTATGGATATTTAGACAGAATGGGAACAAGGTCACACAGCTCGATGGCGGGTTGAAGAAAACAGTGTGCAAATAATGCCTACAAGGCCAACGTATACACTACTACAGCGGTGGATACGGATTACGTAAAATATATTATGGCTGCTTGAAAAAAGTGACTCCGGTGTTTTTTCTGGAGACGGTAATATTATGGATATTTAGACAGAATGGGAACAAGGTCACACAGCTCGATGGCGGGTTGAAGAAAACAGTGTGCAAATAATGCCTACAAGGCCAACGTATACACTACTACAGCGGTGGATACGGATTACGTAAAATATGTGAATGCTGCTTGAAAAAAGTGACTCCGGTGTTTTTTCTGGAGACGGTAATATTATGGATATTTAGACAGAATGGGAACAAGGTCACACAGCTCGATGGCGGGTTGAAGAAAACAGTGTGCAAATAATGCCTACAAGGCCAACGTATACACTACTACAGCGGTGGATACGGATTACGTAAAATATGTGAATGCTGCTTGAAAAAAGTGACTCCGGTGTTTTTTCTGGAGACGGTAATATTATGGATATTTAGACAGAATGGGAACAAGGTCACACAGCTCGATGGCGGGTTGAAGAAAACAGTGTGCAAATAATGCCTACAAGGCCAACGTATACACTACTACAGCGGTGGATACGGATTACGTAAAATATATGAATGCTGCTTGAAAAAAGTGACTCCGGTGTTTTTTCTGGAGACGGTAATATTATGGATATTTAGACAGAATGGGAACAAGGTCACACAGCTCGATGGCGGGTTGAAGAAAACAGTGTGCAAATAATGCCTACAGGGCAAATAATGCCTAAAAGGTCAACTTATACACTACTACAGCGGTAGTAAAATAAAAAAAAAGTAAAATAAAAAAAAATGAATATTAAAAAAAAAAAATTAAAGTTGGTGCTGCTGAACTACTAGGAGCAGCAGATTAGCACACCAGTCCCACTCCCCAACACTGCTAGACTAATAGCACTGGGCTCTTATAGTAGTAGTAGTAGTAGTAGTAGTAAAACAACAAAAAAATAAATAAAAGCAGTCCTTACAAGGACTACTGTTATTGCAGCAGTCAGCAGATGAGATCAGAAGCAGGACAGCTGCCCACTGCAGCTACATACAGAGCACTGCAGTAGAAGGTAGATTACTAGCCAGCAAAGCTACCTAAGCTAAAATGTCCCTCAAACCCCTGCAGACTTCTGTCCCTCCAATAACAGAGCAGTATCAAAACGATTACTAGCCAGCAAACTTTCAACTGTCCCTGAAATCACTAACAGGCAGCAGCTCTCTCCCTACACTATCTCTTCAGCACACACAGGCAGAGTGAAAAAACGCTGCAGGGCTTCGGTTTTTATAGGGAAGGGGAGTGGTCCAGGGGAGAGCTTCCTGATTGGCTGCCATGTACCTGCTGGTCTGGGGTGAGAGGGCAAAAAAAAGCGCCAACAATGGCGAACCCAAAATGGCGAACGTCGCGCGACGTTCGCGAACTTCCGGCGAGCGCGAACACCCGATGTTCGCGCGAACAAGTTCGCCGGCGAACAGTTCGCGACATCTCTAATCAGATCTACTCACAAAGTGGCTGCTTGATTTTTGGCTTATCACGGAGACCGTTGCAGTGTGTGATAGAAGTTTTGTCTGGTGCACCTAGAGAGGAAACTGCAATAGTGTAATATCGCCGGAGCTTGTGTTTCGCCCCTGCGGGAAAATTGCACTTACCGAGCCGTGTATGTGTAATGCGCCTGGGTCAGATAGATCGCTGGGCAGAAGGAGGATTGTCAGTCTGCGGTGTTTGCAGGTGGAACTCAGAAACGTTCCTGTCTCAGAGTGTCTGGCGTCCTGTACTGATGTTGGCATGGGTCTATTACCGAGTTTCCTTTACATGTGTCGGTTCGGCGGTTCGATATCCGACTTTGGGGATAATATAATCGACTTCACTCGTGCAGCAGAGGCCCAACACATTTCATATGGTATATACTTCATCAGGGACATGCCCCTGATGAAGTATATACCATACGAAACACGTTGGGCCTCTGCTATTACATAAATTATATTACACTAAAATTCACGAGTGAAGTATCCCCAGAATTGGATACCGGACCGACGAAATTTCAGTTTCCTCTCTAGGTGCACCGGACAAAACTTCTATCACACACTGCAACGATCTCCGTGATAAGCCTATAATGAAGCAGCCACTTTGTGAGTAGATCTGATTACCCATCTATTTGTCTGGAAAAACAGACAAATAGATATAGATATAGAATTTTATCTATATTTAGACATTGTGGATTCTATATCGAATAAGCGCACCAGACCCAGGAAACGTTTAATTGCATACTCTGTGGATCGGTGGTTTCACACAAATCTCTGCTGCTGCTGACCATTTCCCTAATTGCAGCGCTCACACCTGATATATATATAGAATGCTGATGCACACCAGGATTTTTCTTTAAAATTTGCTTACTTTATTTAATCGACGTTTCGGTCCACGTCTGGGACCTTTATCAAGACACATCTTAGTACAAATGAAAACATTATATAGGGACCAGTGACCCATCACCAGACCATTTTTCAATTACATGTATTAACCCATGTGTGACCTTATTTTCAGTTATCACGATATGTTCCTTTTGCGGGCGTGACCTGTGAATCAAACGTACATCAATATTTAGCATTAAAATCTGCTATAATTTATATATTGATACATAGTAATCTACACAATACAACCCTTAGAGTGTATAAATGCTTAAATATATAAATATATAAATGTTTAAAATTAGATCATAAAAACAATGTCAATGTCGAAAATTTTCTTAAAAACAGCATAATCAACTTTTACAGTACTGAAATAGATCTTTCATTTTCTATTCTTCTAAAAAAGGTACAAAGGAACAATATTCATTTAGACCGCGGGGAGCTAAAGTGTCAAGTGTTCTGATCCAATAAACCTCTTTTTGTAACAATAAATGGTCCCAGTCGCCACCCCTATTGGGTTCTGGGACTAAATCAATGCCCATGAATTTTAAGGTGGGGAGTCTATATTGTCCTTCTTTTAAAAAATGCTGTGGAAGGGGCTGATCTGCTTCTCCTGTTTCAAAGGCTTTTTTAATAGATGATCTGTGATTTCCCATTCTTGTGCGCAGTGTGTTTTGAGTTTTGCCCACGTGCGTTAAACCGCACAGGCATGTTATAATATAAATTACATGGGTAGATGTACAAGTTATATGATGTCTGATATTGATTATTCTACCCGAATGGGGATGTTTAAATGTATTACCAGGCATCATAGATCTACACGTGGTACAACCCGCACACTTATAACACCCTTTCTTTAGCTTGCTTAGGGTGCCTCCTTTTTGTTCATAACAGTGAATGGGATCAGTCTGCATTAATAAATCTCTCAGATTTGGCCCCCGTTTGTAACCCCACATTGGCTTTTGTGTCAATACTTTAGATAACTTTTTATCACTTTGTAAAATTGGCCATTGATTATCAACAATATCCTTAACTCTTGATGATCCTGTGGTGTATTGCGATGTTACAATGAAGCGATTTTGTTTATTGGGGGCAAGTTTTGTCTTTGTATCCTCTCACTGTGACATATGTGTACGTGCCTTTTTTAAAGACCTGTTTAATACATTTAGTCCCTATATAATGTTTTCATTTGTACTAAGATGTGTCTTGATAAAGGTCCCAGATGTGGACCGAAACGTCGATTAAATAAAGTAAGCAAATTTTAAAGAAAAATCCTGGTGTGCATCAGCATTCTATTACTACATAAATCTCTCTGTTTTGCACCCAGGTATAAGTTTATTTAAGTGTGTGCTCAATATATATTCAGTCTTAGAAGTGCTTAAAGCTATAATAGCAGTACTTGAAAAAAACAATATTTGGGATGGTAGAATCCGACAACCAAAAAAATTCTCAGACATCTAAAATAAGTTTCATTACAGGTGGTTATTTATCCTGGTAACCAGAGCATTTAAAAGAATAGCTATGGTCCCATACTACTTCTAATATACTTTTGTAAGCCTTCATGTTCAAAATAAATATAACATTTAGTACCACGCATGTCAAGTCTTCCTGTCTCAAAGAAGTGTTGATGAATCTAATTCGGTGATTTGATGGTATCCTATTAGGGTCAGTCTTCAACAGCTTTTCTTAAACCTCCTTCCTAGCAGAAGCTATACAGCAATCCATTCCATTTGAATCTGTTACTGTATATCCCTGCCATCACAAACATACAACAATATTTTACCTTAGATGTCTCCAGCTCCTCACAGAGGTCTGTCATTTGACAGTAGTCGTACTTCTTTAAATGTTCTCTAGCTTTCATTCTTAAAAGTAACATCTCTGTTGATTTTATTTCACCATTATTTTATGATTTTCATTCTAGAGAGCAAGAATAGAAAATATAAGCAAAGCAAATGGCATTGTGTTCTCTGTTGGGGGGGGGGGGGTGTCAGTTATTCATAACACATGTCAGGAAACCAAGAAAGGTTTTCCTGCTATCAGTTGGTCCATTTACTGGCTCTTTGGCTGATCATTGTCCCATTGATGTAAGGCCATTGCCTTAAATTAAAATGTATCTCCTTCTGGGTCTCTCAGAAGTTTCAAAAGTGAAGCAAGTGGCCATCTGGTCTCAAATACAATGGCAGCCAAGGCTAAAACAGTACTGCTTTAAGGCAGTATTTGGCAGTAATTACTGATAGCTTTAATAATATAGCTGTCTACAGTTGTTTCTATATTTTTATATCCCATAAAATGATTTCCTAACTAATGTCTATAATCTTTCAACTTTTTTTGGAACATTTACTAAAATGCTCTTTTCCATTGTCTTTAGATGGCCTGAAAAATTCATATGACTCTGAGTTTAGTCTCTTTCTTAATATATAATGTTTGGCATCCTATTTTTTCCATTTAAGAAAGGGCTGGCAGACAGCACTAACAAACATTCAAGCATTATATGAAATATTTAAACATATCTCAATATTGCATTTTGTCAGCAGTTTTGAAATGCTTCCTTAATTGGGAGGCTTCTCACCCTCTGGGAAGTGAGAGATTTTGAGGTCTCTCAGTGAAGTGATGGGAGATGTTTCAAAGTTAAAGCTGAAGTGCCATTAATTCGTTATAGGTAATATTATAAAAATATTTTAACTTACATCAGTTTGCCTTTCTGAGGCAGCCCATGAGCCTGTTCATGAAATTTGATGCCTTAGCTTGGTAAACCTTCTGTTTTGGATAAGGCTCAATTTATTATCAAACGCTGTTTTTTTCCAGTGCCTTGCAACTCTGATTATCATCTTAAACAAGCCTTTAATTGTAATATGCAGCCATCCATTAAACTGTTCCTTAAAGTAATATACAATTAAAGTGATCTAGAATATTAAAATGAACAAGAATATTTCAACAAAGGTCTTCTGAATCCTTGTATGCAAAGCCACAAGTTAATATGATTTAGGAGATTTAAAGCAATGTAATAAAACTGTCTCAACACTGGCAAGTGTAATTAGGGTACTAGTTACCTAGCACTGCTGGCTTGCTTTCTTACTACTATACAGTAGTGATGGGCGAATTTATTCGGCAGGCGCGAATTCACGGCAAATTTGTGTGATTCGCCGCCAGCGAATAAATTCGCGAAACGCCCGCGAATAAATTTACGAAACGCCCCCGAAAATTCACCCGAAAAAATTTCGCCCGCGTCAAAAAAAATTTGATGCCGGCGCCGTTTCACGAATTTTCCGCCGTTTCGCAAATTTTGTGCGAAATTCGCAAATTTTTCGCCGAACAAAAATGGTGCAAATTCGCCCATCACTACTATACAGTCGTGTGATTCTATTTGAATGTTCATTTACATTATTTGTTTTTAAATATTTCATCACTTTTTAAAGAGAACTCTGTCCAGTAAAACTCCCATAAGCTTAAATACCAGGGAGTAAGGTATGGTATCTGTTATCCAGAATACTTGGGACCTGGGGGTTTGCAGGTAATTGATATTTCTGTAATTTGTATCTCCATAACTTCAGTCTAGTAAAAATTATATAAACATCAAATAAACCCAATACGATTGTTTTGCCACCCAAATGGTTTTATTATTACAGATAAAAAGGAAATCTTTCTTAAAAATTTGAATTATTTGATTAAAAATAGACTCTCTGGGAGAAGGCCTTCTCCCACTAATCTGAAGCATTCTGGATAACTGGTTTCAAGATAACGGAGCCCGTGGAACTGCAAAGATTTCAGCAGAGCCTTGCACTGTATACAGTATTTCCAATTAGAGTGCATATAAAAAGGATAGAGTGAGAAGATAGACTACTAAAGTGGGTTGAGATATCTCAGCACAGTGTTAATATAATGGTGAAGCCTTCAAATGCTTCAAGCTTCCCCATGAGCATTACACCAGCCAGGGCATTGATGTGCACCAGTAAACAACACTCTGGTGCACGCCCCAAAAGGATTGGAGAGAGAATCACATTGTCGGAGCACATATATATCTGGGAGGCAAAGGAAATTGTAAACTTGTTGGTTGGTGACATAGGGTGGTAACTATAGAAAGCAATACATAACCGAGGATGTGTTATCCTTTTAGAAGATATTACTGTGAAGCAGTAAGGTGGATAGTCTTCCAAAACTGAAAATAACAGTACAGTATCATTAATTACATAGAGAAACATTTCTACCCCAACATCCCATAAGAATGACTCATACATCATAACATTGATATTTCCCTGGAAGAATAATATAAAATAAGCTTTCTTGTGACCCATATTGGACTAATCCTGCAGTAAAGATTTGTTAAATAATTAATACACTGATATTTTGCACTGAATGTTAAATCTAAAGGATGTCGAATTTTGCTATTTACACAAAATCCTGACATACTCCCTCGCTGGTGGATTTTTTTCCCCTTTCAATTTCTTCACATTTGCTTCCAACTCAAATATTTATTGTGCACTATGGCATTTACTACAGATTCAAGAACAGATTATTTTCTTCCCTCAAGTTAAGTTTTGATAAGAAATTAGCATGTTTAATTTAACACAACATTAAATCAGGCTTGTTTCTGTAGGCTTTGAAAGATATTTGGCAAAACTTGTCATTTTATAAGCTTTCTTCCACCCCCAAGAGATGTAGTTGTTAATTCATATGTACAACCGAAACTAAATGTGTAAACCTTAAAAAGAAACATTGGTTGATGTGTCAGAATGATGTCATACAACATTAAGGTATTATAGGAAATACATGCTTTTTTTATATACTCGCTTAGTGAAGTGTGTGTTGTACATCTTTCATGGCAATGGATGCCGATTGGGGATCAAGTCAAAGCTAAATGTAATTATTTTCATAAAACAATGAATATCCTTTTCAAAATAACTTTCTTGTAGTATTTAATGCCTAAAACCTGACAGAATCCCTACACAAAGGTACTTAGATAAAAATTTGGTAGTCAAAAAAAAATGCAAAAAAGATGCACTTGGGATCACCCAACCTTTATGGGAGAAAAATAAAAGTGGAACCTTTTACATAATCTTTAACTGTACTAACTGTGATATTATAGTAATTATTTTTTTGAAAAAAAGCCAAACCTTAAAGGAAAACTATACCCCCAAAATACAATACAATGCAACCGATTACATCACCAACAGGGGCATAACTACAGTGGAAGCAGACCCTGCAGTTGCAGGGGGGCCCAGGTGTTGTTGAGGAAGACCCTAATTAATAAGCAATTTTGGTATATCTTGGTATCTTAATAAAACTTACCAATGTTGTAGGGCCCTAAAATTTGCCATGGGGCCCAGTAACATCTAGTTGCGCCACTGATAACCAACAGTTTGCATCATATTAAGTGGCATATTAAAAAATCTTACCAAGCTGTATTATATATTTAAGTAAATATTGGCTTTTTTCCTTTGAGCCCCCATTTTATAATATTCTTTGTGCTGTCTCAGAGATTACCTGACCAGAAATACTGCAGCTCTAACTATAACAGGAAGAAGTGTGGAAGAAAAAGACAGAACTCAGTCTGATAATTGGCTCATGTGACCTAACATGTATGGTTTGTTTGTGTGCACCACGAATCGAAGGATCCCTGCTGCTCAAAAGATCCAACATGGCAGCCTACTGTGGACATATTTGAAAAAATGATTGATTACTATTACAGGGCTGCTGCAACTCTCTACTGCTACAGAAACTTCAGTAATAAATTAAATCAATATCAATGTAATCAATCATTTCAATTTATTTTTTTGGCTTTAGTTCTTCATTAACTACAAGTTAACATGACGGCCAGTGTGTTGTTGGTGTGACATAATCCTAAACTTTGTTATTCATCTGTTTGAACAAGTTTCGGATTTATTTTCTAGAAATATATAAAAATGAAAAAAACGGCAAATATTTACTGTGCAGCAAATTATTCATTGGCAATAACAATCTACAAGAGCTAATACACAACCTTCAACACAATGATTCAAATTATTTCCAAAGGGATATCTTGCAAATACTTTCCAAGGTAATTTAAATAAGTTTAATGTTTCACTTTGAAGTGTATCTTAATAAACCTTAAATGTGGAATGGAACTACAGCAAAAATTGAGTATCCAATTTAATTTAATGTCAGCAAAGAATGAACTTGAAATAAAATGTATAATTGTATTTAAAATGCATGAATAGAAGAGACATTAAACTGTTGTTTCAGCCTGAACATAAAGGATACTGCAGTAGTTGAAGAAGATGCCTACTATGCTTACTGGCATGAATATTTATTTTCTGGGCTATTTCCTGCTGCTGGGCCATACTGCACACTATCAGCTGTACATATAAGCTATGCAAGCAGTCTGCATTGTTCAGTGTCCCTAAAAAGTCCAATACAGATTCAATGGCTGCCCACTTATATTCCAAGCAATATTTCTAGTGCGCTGATTGATGTACATGGTGCACTGTATTGGGCTTCATTCTTCATTCTACTCCTGTTTCTGTTTAGGAAGTGGGTGATATTAAAACAAGAAAAAAAGTGTTGGTATTCCACTAGCAATAGGAAACAAGTGTTTAATGTGTCACAAATGATCAAACAACATTTGGGGGTCATGCCACTTCATTAGGTGATACCACCTCCCACTGAGGTAGGCACACAACCCATCCAGCATATGCACTGCAAATAATCAAATAATCAATTTTTGATTGTATTTAATTTTCTGTTCTTTTCATAGGTCAGGGTCAGATAGGCCTACAGAAAATCCAAAAAACTCTACTGGTACCAATCCCTAATGGACCCCCGAGTAGGGGAGTTTTATCAGTCCTTTCTAACTTCTACCAATGGTCCATAGCAGTGATCCCCAACCAGTGGCTTGTGAGCAACATGTTGCTCTCTGACCTCTTGAATGTTGCTCCCAGTGGCCTCAATGCAGGTGCTTATTTTTGAATTCCTGGCTTGAAGGCAGGAAGAGTGGCATAAAAACCAAGTGTACTGCCAAACAGAGACTCATGTAGGCTGCAAGTCCACATAGGGGCCACCAATTGCCAATACCATTCCATATTTTGCACCTGTAGGAGCTTCTGGCATGATTATGTAGCTCTCCAACATATTTTACAATTAAATGTGGCTCACAGGTAGAAAAGGTTGGGGACCCCTAATCTATAGTAACATGTACTAGGTCTAATGTTCTAAAAATGAAGCCATATACAGTATATCTGGTTCTCTAAGGGACCTCAGAAACCCCAGGCTGATACTAATGGCTGCAAAGATTTATATCAAATTTACTGAAGAGAAAGTAAAACTCAATAGTCATGCAAATCCTACACATTTCATCGGTTGCTTGACCTTGTAACAGTCCCAGGAATCTAGTTGTAGGATGTAAGCTAATTGTAAATGTAAGCTATACAGTACATGTCTATTATCCTATTATATATCTGTGCATATTGCATTTGTTGGGGGGTAAGTGGTTGACAGACACTTTCTACGGATATTACCTGACAATATTTGTCTATTAATGTCAAATTGTTGTCAAGAAAGCAGCGTGAAACTGTCAGAATTTTTAATTCTCTTTGTTGATAATTCAGTTCAGAGTCAAATTAGAGCTCAGTCAATCTTGATAGAAACTATAGTATAATCAGTTGCTAAATTTTCCTGAATGTCTGTAGACAGCCTGGAGGCTTGCAGCTTGCTTCATTCTTCCTGCCGATCATGATAGCATTATGTGGTATGCAGTTCTTCAAGCCTCAAGACACACGTACACACATGACTTTCTTGATGCACCATATGCCTGAGTGCATTGAAACAACTGTGATGATATCCAAAAAATAATTTAAACTTTAGTTTTTATTCAAAATTTGTAAAAGTTTTTGTGTTTGTGGAGGATATTTAAGGGCATTTTCTATACACATTCCTGCATAGTATCCCAGGGACATTCCATGTATTATACTCCAGAACACATGGCAGGATAAATGCAGTGACAATTTAATGTAGACTTCCTCCTAGAACACCTTTCAGGATAAGTGTATGTATGTTTATGTATTACTCACGCACACACATATATATGCAGTATCATTTCATGTTTTATAACCTCAGAGCACATGGCAAGACAAATGCAGTGTTAGCTTCATGCATAATGCCTTAATTCTATTTGCTGTAGGAAATTCATTTGTGTTAGCTTTATTTACACAGGCACACTTTTAACAAATGTAAATGTAGAGACCCATAGGGTTAATACTTCCTATAATTTCTCTAATTAAATATCTATCTTATTGGTTGTTAGAGACAGTAACCACTTTCTGTCACACTTCAATATAGTGGTTAGAACATGGTAGAACTTTCTCTTTGGGCCTCCTCTGCTAACCCAGGTAGATGTGTCTAGGGAAACCTGGGAGCACTAAGGCCCAATAAAGCTGTTCTGCCCTAGATGGACTTCTTGTGAAAGTTGGGGAGCAGGGACCCTGTGAATGAGGTAAAGTCAGTTACAGGAGTAGCTTTTGTAACCTGTAACCTGTGCCCCAAAAACTGGAACTGGAGGTAGCCCTCTCTTATGCTCTGCTAGCCTAAAGTGAGGAGACAGCAGAACTGAAAAGTGATTCAGGTTATTGTCACTTCATTCATTTCAACTGTAGGGGATCCAGACAACTCGCTTTAAAAACCCTAAAGGTGGACCTTGAAACCTGTCTATCTATCTCCACAGTCTTTACATAACCTTCTCTGTCTATTATTGTCATCAAATCAATCCAAATACTACTCATTGTTTGTAAGTGTAAGCCTGTGACGTGTTGACAATAAAGCCTTTGTTCTATTTTGTTTGCAAGAACACAGAACAAACCCTAAGGTCCCGGTCGCGGCCACCAGGGCCGGATTTACATAGTGGGCACCCCTAGGCCTGCTGTTGTTCGTCGTCCCAGTCCCATCCCTTTTATTTGCTCAAATTCTCATCATCGGGACCGAAGCAATGTAGTTATTTTGATGAATAGAAAAAAACACATTGCTACTCATCTCACAGCAACGGAAGGGGTCATGCTGACTGACAGCTTAGGGTTAAATATACTATGCTTCTTTGTATAATTATGTTTTATACAAACTTGTATCTTTTAAACACCAAGCTCCCTGTGTACAGCCTTCACTTTGGCTTGTGCAAGGTGGAGGCTATGGTAGATACTACTATTCACATTAGTCTATTGGAGCTTTGCGGTGCTTCAGATCTCACCTAGGTCATGTTGAACTTTGGAAGGGAAAGATAATAACCAGGGTGTGAAAATTAAAACTGAGTTAAACATTAATGCATTATATACTGTAGGAATTTTGTACAAAGCAATATCCAAGTGTTTGGAAGCTACTTTTAAGCCGGCCATACATGGCAAGAATTGATCATTCGACATGTTTCAAAATTTAATGAATTTGCCAAAGATGTGCAAGGAAAATTGGGCTGATCCTAGGCCAGTGATTGGATCATAACGGGTCTATGTAGATACATCCAGAAAGTAAATGGTCATCAGGCCAATGCAGTTCACTTCAAACGAGATTTTAAACTTGCCCAATCCTTGACCAGATATCAGCTGGTCCAATGGGCTTCCAGCTTTGTCTAGAGGGACATGTGAAACTTTGATGAAATAGTATCATTCAGTAGGACAAGTATAGATAGAAAAAGAAGAATTTGTGGATCCAGTTTATGAAACTCCCAACATTTCTGCTTAGTGATTTATGTCACCTCTTTTACATATTTATAAAGCACATAATTACAAAGGGAAACATATGATTTAGAAAGGAACCCATCAATAGCTCATTTAAAGTTTTGTCCTTAAGCTTCAGTGAAAAAAAGATAATGTGTTCACTATAAATCATCCACCTTATTGAATATATGACTTTTAGTCCTGCAAATCATGGTTATGGGTTTATAAATTAGAAAGGGGGACAACATTTCAAACAGAAAATGCATATTTATACAGGTATGGGTCCTGTTATCCAGAATGTTCCTGGGATTTTCCAGATAGGGGATTTTTCTGTAATTTATATCTCGACACCTTAAGTCTACTCATTTCAATATTAATTTAAGGGGATCTGTCACCCAGACATAAAAAGCTGTATAATAAAAGTTGTTTTCGAATTAAACATGATACCAAAATAATTTTTTTTATTAAAACAGCCACCCCTGTTATAAACACAGTCAAAAGTCTCAGCTGTCAATCATTATATTGCCTGCCCCTCCTTTATGCCTTAGGCAGGCAATTACTTTCACTTTCCATTCTGTACTTCCTAGATGTCACTGCTCTCCTCTCGTTCACTTGCTCCCTCCTCACCAATTAATTGTGTAGCCAGTGCATGGCCACCAGGTTCCCCATTCTGGTTCTGTACATTTAAAAATGATTTTGACATGATGCAAAGCTTGCCTTAAGCTTTGACAGTGTTCAAATGATGTCTGCCTGCTTGATGTAATTGTAAATTATAAGACTAAAAGAAACAAGACTAAAATGATTTATTTATTGTAAGTGAAGTTTATTTTGCTTGATTAAAATCGTAAACCCAATATGATTGTTTTGCCTCAAGTAAGAATTAATTATATCTGAGTTGAGGTACAAGTACAAGATACTGTTTTATTATTACAGAGAAAAAGTTAATAATTTAAAAAAAAAATTGAATTACTTAATCAAAATGGACTGTGTGGAAGATAGCCTTCCTGTAATTTGTAGCTTTCTGGATAGAGCTACAAAGATTTTAGCATTATACCTGCACTAGATTGAGAAGACTACTAAAGTGGGCTGATACAGTATGTCTCAACAGACCACTGAAATAATGGTGAACTAAGGCACAGGGTATCAATGTGCACCAGTACGTCATGTATTTTTTTTAAAACGATATTGAAAATATTTCTATATAATTTACAATTTATAATTTACAATCATTACAATAAAACTTTGTGAAAACTACCTGAATTTGATTTTTTAACTGTATTTTGATGTTTAAAACTGCACTATGCTTTATTGAGTGTATGTATGTGTATATATATATATATATATATATATATATATATATATATATATATATATATACACACACACACACAGTAAATTGTCTTTTTTTTCTGTGTAAACATATTACATTATTGCTATTGGGGCTACACTGGAGACATTCCCCAAAGGCATTGATCCTGTCCATTTCTTTATAAATTAAATCTATATACAGTAGCACCAATTAATCATGTACGCTTTTTATTTAAAATAGGGGTGTTGTGATTTTCAACAAAGTTTTTTTGGGTGCACCAAAGACACGGTGCTTTTAAACTTTTTATATTTATATATACTTTTTATATTTCTAGAAGGAATGATCTGCAATCACATTATTCTTGACAAATCTTGATAGGATCTCCATTGGATCCATGTGTAGCGCTATAGTAAATTGAGTGCATCATTCTGTAACTATGAGCTCCACTCCCAATACTATGCTCCAGATGAGACCCTAAATCTTAGGGCGTAAGCCCTGGCAAACGTATAATAATGTAGCTGAAGTACCTGATCTTTCCCTCCCCTCCCTTCCGACCTTTCGTCCGTGCCCAGGGCATAGTAGGTGGAAGGTGGTGTGAGTAGCTCCCACTCTTCCCAACGTAGATAGGCAGTTTCTGCAAGGAGGGAAGGTCAGAAGGGAGGGGAGGGAAAGATCAGCTACTTCAGCTACATTATTATACAAATTATGCGTTTAACAATATGGATACTAAAATTCCAATACTAAATATTAGAACCACCACAGTTCCACTCTAAGCGATTTTTAAAGTATGTGTAATTTTAGGGACATGGTCCTGCATGGCTATGATTTGAATAAGCAGTGAGTCTTTGTTGGTCTGGGCAGCAAGTTTAAAATTGGAACATGTATTAAAGGTTACGTTTTAGCTACACTGTTACAACTGTTATCTGAACTAGTTTGTTTGTTACAATAGGATGTCAGTGTATTCTTAATACATTGTGTCCTAGTTTGTTTTAGTTTGATTTGAGCTCTTTGGTAGTTAGTTACAAACTTGCGGAACAACAGTTGTGAAAAGTACTTTCTGCTCTTTGTATTAGCTAATTTCACCGAAACCACCAATTTTGGGAAAGCTTTGCGACTCAGTAGTTTGGAGAAAAAAGGCATGGGTACTCATTTTAGATTCGGTAGAATGTATTCTATCGAAAAAATTTATGGTTTTGGGGGGTAAACATATATTTCTGTGTTTTTACTCTGCAAAACTGCAGTACATTAGTTGATTTCATTAACTGAAGTTACCCACAGGACTATTTGTATGCGCTTTGGGCATCAAACTGTTTAGTGGCAATCATATTTAGGGTGCTTTTTCTTGGTACCTAATACAGTGTGGAATATGTGGAGCAGCAAAGTAAAACCTTTTGAAGTGCTTTTTCAGAATTTATAAATCTTTTTGTCAGAGGTGGAAATACGTGAAAACTCAGGCAGATTTAGAAAGCTCGAAAAAAAACAAAAAAACAATGTATAGTTTTTCCAGGTAAACTAAAGGTTTCCCCTCAGAAAATTCCCCTAAAGTGAGAGAGCACAAATGCATATGAAATGTGAAATTCTTCGGGCACTTAAAGGGTTAATGGCTATTTTCTATTTGCAAAACATAGTCATAATTCTGCTATACCAAATGCTGAATAATTCCACACATTTTGCATTGGTAGCTTGCGAATGGCCACTCCACTAAAATACTTGACGTTTACTAGTGACAAACACAATTAGGATCTTTTTCTGGATAAGGGTTTTTAATTACGATGTTGTATGTTGATGACTTACAATATACAGTACACTGTGGGGCAGATTTATCAAGGTTCGAATTTCGAAGTGAAAAAAACTTCGAAATTCAACCATCGAATGGGGTAGTCTGACGTTCGAAGTTGAAGGATTTTTAAGATCACACGATGGTACTCTGATCGTAACTTCGATCGCACGATCGTATGATCGTTCTTGGAATCGAAAGATTTGACCGATTTAATCAATCGATCAAACGATTTTACTTCGACTTCTAAAAACTTAGCCAAATGTTGGCTATAGGTTCTAGGAGGTCCCCATAGGCTAACATAGCAATTCGGCAGGTTTAAGGTGGTGAAGTGTCGAAGTTGAAGTTTTTTAAAGAGACAGTACTTTGATTTTTGAATGGTCGAATTTGTGAAGTATTTTAAATTCGAATCGAAGTCGAAGTAGCCTATTCGATGGTCGAAGTACTCAAAAATGACTCCGAAATTCAAAGTTTTTAAATTCAAAAATTCACTTCGACCCTTAGTAAATGGGCCCCTGTATGTTCCACCGGCATGCTTACTGCTGCCATATATAAATGTATTTTATTATTTAAAGGTTTTTTTTAAAAAAAATTGTATAAAAAGTGTTTCAAAAATAACCTTGGTTGTAGATCACTGCCTTATGAATCTGAGGTCTTCCGTTACTAGTGTGGATGCTTATTTGTACAAGTGCAGATATTTAATGCAGCCAATGAACTGTAAGCTTTGACTAGTCTTATGTATCTGAATTCTGAAAGCAAATAATCTTTCATTTCTGTGGACATACTGGTTCATCTGTGTTTGCAATCCATGACAATAACCCTAACTATAATTATTGGCTGCATGGGTGCATATACAAAGGGTAAGGTACCCTATCTGTTAAGCATAAGGATATTAGAAACAAGGTCACCTTAAAGCATCAGTGAACCTAAGGTAATGTACACTCTTTATTACATTACTTGCTAATTGAACATAAAAGGACTTGTCTGTTAAATTCAGGTCTGCTAAAAAATGGTAATACAACCCAACAGATCATCCAAAGCTACTTTAAGAACTAGCAGTATTTTATGCACTTTTCTTAATATGTTGTTTCTTGAACCCAAGCCACCAAAATGTTTGCATCATTTCACATCATATCACCAGCCCTCAAGAAAGAAATATTTTTTTAACCACATTAAGGGACAATACCACAAGAGTTCATGGAGCCCCAAGGCAAATACTACTAATATTTATCAAAAGTTTTGGATTATTTTGTCTCCTATAATACCTAATTGGTTTGTTATGTAGGAAGCTTCAAGAAATGTGAATGCAGCTTTTCCCAAAAAGTGGAGCTCCACCCTGCACTTTGTTGTGTTGGAACCTTTTCATAGGATATTAAAGGAACAGTAACACCAAAAAATGAAAACTTTTTGAAATAATGAAAATATAATGTACTGTCATGAACTGGTTTGTTTGCTTCAGAGACTCTACTATAGTTGATATAAACAAGCTGTTGTGTAGCCATGGGGGCAGCCATTCAAAAATGAAAATGGAAAAAAGGCACAGAGTACACAGCAGATAACAGGTAAACTCTGTAGTGTACAATAGGATTTTTCAGAATTTATTTATCTCCTGTGTATCCTGTGCTTGAATTGCTGCCCCCGTGGCTACACAGCAACTTGTTTATATAAATAAAGTAGAGTTTCTGAAGAAAACACACCAGTTTTATCAGTACAGGACAACAACATAGTAGTGATGAACACACTTTTTCACCATGCAAAATTCTGCATTTCACCATCTGCAATATTTTTCTGTGAAACTGCAGCAAAAATACGCTGTGATTTTTTTTTTATTATTTAAACACTTTTTTGGTGTTACTATTCCTTTAAGCAGCGATCACTGACTGTGGTCCAGTTGGTGCCGGTCTATTTTTGTTCAAGTGATCCCTCCTGAGCTGAAGGTCTGGGGCATGGACCTGGTGTATTGGTGAGTCTATGTTACATTATCCAAGGGATCTCGTTCCTTTCCTTTTTCAAGTGGAGCTGCAGCCAATCAATTAATAGCATTAATGCTTATCATGAACATTAGTCAAAAGGTGGACAGACTGATTCTTTGTGAACTAATGAAAAGCAGAGGGTATGATCCAAAACCACAGTGTACATGTACACAGCCCTTCCCTTTTTGGGTGGATATGGATTTGGGCATATGTGAGTCATTAACAAATTCTTTGTCAGTTACCATTTCATTGCCTTATTTATAGCTACTGCAAGGGGATCCATAATTAAGCCTGTGCCATTTTCTGAGTGTAAAGTGATTTGTCACTGTTAGCAAAACCTATGCTGTAACTATTTATACGTTCTTGCAGTGCTATCAATATCATCATGTTTTGTTAACAGCAATGCAGAAGAAAGCTGATGATAATTCTACCATGGTGTATTTGTTTTTTTTTACCTTTCTTGCAGGAGGCTTTTTAAAATAACATCTGAACCATCACATCCAGTGCTTTCCCAGATTATTTGAAGTGTTTTAATGCAAAGTAATAGCTGTTGTCTTGGTTGTGTGCCGTTTAAATGCTGAACAGAAGCGTCTCATATTGGTAAATACTTTTAGAGACAATTGAGTAATGTAAATAGGCTGTTGGTGTAATTTTCTCCTCTTTTTGAGGTAGCTGAAAAGAAGAAAATAGCTTGCAGATTTTGCCGTATGCGGAGTTTGAAAGTAACAACTGAAAAATGATGTTCATAATCTGAATTGCAATGAAACCAATTATCTGTACTGTGGCTGTTCTCAGGGGGATGCTCCTAAAGGTTTAGTTTTCCTTAAAAGAAATTAAAAACAGCTGTAAAAATACCATAAAACAAAAATAGCAGCTGCAAAAGAGATTAACATTCCTAAATTTCATTTGAACCTGATATGTTATTTTTCCAACAGCAACATGCATGGTTTCTTTAATATAATCTTTATGAAAATGTACATATTTAAAGGAAACCGGAGAATATACATTTTTTTTAGTCTCCGTTTCAGCTTGTTTATTGCAGTTTCTTGCTCAAGTCAGTCTTCTATTGGCAGATGAAGGTAAAGCAGATTTTGGGCAGCCTTTTGCTCTTCAATTCACAGCATGCTCAGTAACCCCTCAATGAAAGGGTTTGTAGGGGATTTCAGTTAAGTTATGAGGTTGTTACTATATCGAAAGAATAAAAATTGATGAATAGAATATATGCAGTAATAAACAGGAAGAGGCTTTCATTATTTATCCTGAATGCTCAGAATGCCCCCATCGTGCCCTTTGCTTTTTTACCACTATTCGAGTTTAAGATACTCAAATTAAAAAACAATGGCATACAAAGAACGGGTTCATGTAGAAGTTACTGTATTTTCAAATTTCAAGCTATTGATCAAATTCGAGTTTTCGAGGTGAATTTGATATTTGGCAGACTCATTGAAAATGGAGTGTAGAATGTGATTTCTGCTTTCAAGTTGGTCTTTTATGTTTTTAAGTACAGGTATGGGACCTTTTATCCAAACCTGGGATTTTACGGATAGTGGATCTTTCCATAATTTAGATCTTTTAAAGGGCATGTAAAGGCAAAAAAATAAAATCCCATTTTTACTTTCTTTAATGAAAAAGAAACCTATTTCCAATACACTAAAAAATGTGTACGGTTTTTATAAGAAACCTGACCGTATGCAGTGATACTCTCCCTTCATTTACTGCTGTGGATAGGAATTGTCAGATGGTCCCTAACTGCTGAGCAGGGAAACAATCATACTTATGAACAGCAGGGGGAGCCCCCGCCTTACTTCCCAGCCATGCAGAACTCAAGCAGCTTTGTTTATGATGATCCCTAAGCAGCCCAGACCACACTGAGCATGTGCACAGTCTTGGTCTTGCAAAGATGTTTAAAAGATGGTGACCCCCTGTAGCCAACTTTGAAAGCATAAATTACTTGTTTGATTAGGCTTGTGGTGCAGTGAGTTCATGTTTATATATAGTATACTAGAAAATCAAGTAAACATAAAATTAACCCAATAACCTGGTTTTGCTTCCAAAAAGGATTCATTTTATCATAGTTTTTATCAAGTACTAGGTACTGTTTTATTATTATAGAGAAAAAGGATAAGAATGGTAAAAACTGGTTGTCATTAATATGAATTTATACTGGGTTAGTTGAGATCAGTTTTAAAAAACAATAGGGTTCACTTATGCTGACTAAAGTGAAAAAACTTGCCCCCACAATGCAATTTGATTTGCCTTCATTCCAGTGCAATTATCATCCCTTTGCACTTTTTGAATACAAGAGCCAACACAAGGGTGGAACATGGACATTTACTTGGATGCTCCATGATAATAAAATAATCCACATTTTTAAAAAAAATGGATTATTTCATTATAATGGAGTCTATGGGAGATACTGGAACAAAAACACACACCAGCACACGAGACTTGTATCTGCATGGCAAGCCCTTGCAAAAGTTTTTACTGCGGTGGTGCAACGTTTCTATGGGAGATAACCTTTCTGTAATTCGGAGCTTTTGGGTTTCTCGATAACAGATCCCATACCTGTTATTGCCTTTTCCAGTTTTCCTATTGTTTTCTTAAATAAGCACACATTCAAGATTTTTACATTTTAGCGTTTTTATCAAATTTAAGAAATAGAATTTGAAAATTCAAAAATGTACATTTTGATAAATCTGGTCCTTAGCATTCCTACCTACCATTGCTCCTGTGCAGAAACACAATGCTTGGACATATAGTAAACTTAACACCTAGTTTAGGCCCCTTCCCTTTGTGCCTAATGTATAGAATGGCGCATGTAAGGAGCATCCAAGTAAATGTCCATGTTCCACCCTTGTGTTGGTTTTTATATTCAAAAAGTGCAAAGGAATGATAATTGCACTGGAATAAAGGCAAATCAAACTGAATTGTGGGGGCAATTTTTTTCACTTTAGTCAGCATAAGGGATCCCTTTTGCTTTTTAAAACTAATGTCAACTAACCCAGTATAAATTCATATTAATAGTAACCAGGTCTTTCCGTTCTTATCCTTAGTTTAACACTCCTTGTTCTTAGTTAGTATTGATGTCCATCTTCTGACCCTCCAAAGGATTCTCAGCTACAGAGCCCAGCACTAATGATGGGCGAAACGAGACGCCGGTGCAGTTTTGCAAATTTTTCGCCGTTTCGCAAATTTTTCAGCGAAGCAAAACGCCCCAAATTTGCCCATCACTACCCAGTACCACTAGCAGCGAGTCACTCTTAGACCAAAGTAGGAGGGGTTGCAGTTGAGCTGCTCGTCGGACTTTCCTTTAAACCCTTTTTAAACCATTACTGTAATGGAAGCCTTTCTGATTTGAATATGTGCAGTAATGCAATTACGCTGCTGCTTTTATTTCAAGTGTCAGAAGTTTTCTGTTCTAAGCCATGTTTACAATTTAGAAATCTGCACTCCACCCCCTCCTCTTTTCGATCTAGCAGTAGGGCACAAGTGAAACAGCCTCTAATCCATTTCATAAGTCTATTAAAGCTGGTACAATACATAAAACAGAGCTGGAGGTGGTGACAGTATAAAACAGTTTGTTTTGTCATGTTGGCCAAAACATATGGCAGCCAGTTTCTAAGACGTGATCCAGATGGTGAAAGCTAATCGATTCTTTGTGTCGAGCAAGTGGCTGTTTGCCTTTGCTTTTTCAAATCATCACTGCATGGTAAATTAACAAACAGTGGAATGGCCTGCGAGTTAACGTTCACAAAATGATTAACAAGTTAGTGTTTCAAATAAAAGGATATGATAAAACATGGTAAGAAAACCACATTTTATTCAGACCTGTTTTCAAATTTTCAGGTATGGGATCTTTTATCCAAAAACTTGTTTTACATTATAAGAAGTCCATCTCCATTAGAGTCAATTTTGAGCAAATAATTTTTAATTTTTAAAAGTAATTTCCCCTTTTCTGTAATAATAAAACAATAATGTGTTCTTTATGGTAGTTAAGCCGCCCAATAAAGCTAATGTTTAAATGATTTTGAGGTATGGTGAACTAAATAACAGAAAGATCTCTTATAAAGAAATCCCCGGGTCTCAGGCATTTCTGGATAATAGATTGCATCTAGTTTTGTTGTCATTTATGTTAACTATACTAACCAAAATACAGTTATGAGGGCAGTTTTTCTCTTTAATAATAATACAGTACAGGTATGGGACCTGTGATCCAGAATGCTTAGGACCTGGGGTTTTCCAGATAACTGATCTTTCCATAATTTGGATCTTCATACCTTCTACAAGAAGAATTCTACAAGAAAATCATGTAAATGTTAAATAAACCCAATAGGCTGGTTTTGCTTCTAATAAAGATGAATTATATCTTAGTTTGGATCAAGTACAAGCTACTGTTTTATTATTAAAAAGAAAAAGGAAATAATTCATAACATTTATGATTATTTTGATAGAATGGAGTCTACAGGAAACAGCTTTTCCATAATTCAGAGCTTCTGGATAATGGATTTCCGGATAACAGATCCCTTACCTGTAAACTATACTTTATTCCAACTAAAATGTAAATAAAACTTATTAGGGCAAAACAATTTATTGGGTTTAATGTTAAAATGATTTTTCAGTAGAATGAAGGTATGGAGTAACAAATTATAGGAAAGATCTAAAGATCCCTTATCTGGGAAACCCCAGGTCCTGAGCTTTTTAGATAAAGCTCATCATAATGTAGAGATTTTCATGTTTTTCTTCCGTTCTACGAACCACAAATAGTGCTGTCTGGTTAACTATTTTTTTCATAGTCACCCTAACTCGATGTATGAATCAAAATCAACAGAAGCCATGGGTGTAGACTATTGAATTAATCCAGTAAATTGTGCATGCCCCATGCACCTTAAATCATATTGTCCAGCATCAGATAAGGAAAGCCCTGGAGCTATAAGCGCAGGGTCTGCATGACATGACCAGCAGCCAAATTCTGCTGGTCTAGGTTAGAGATGGGCAGAATCACATGTAGCTGTGTTTAGGTGAGAAGGAACGAATTAAAGCAGGAAATGGTCGGGCCCAGGGGCAGAGTCAGAGAGGGATGTGATGTCAGGGGAAGAAGCAGTTCACTTCCTTATCGTCTGAGCAGGTAGAAACATCCCACCACCCTCCCCCATTTTGCATATTTTGTGAAATGTCAGGAGTTGTTTCTTTATGTTTTCATATTATCTATTTATAATGGAATATGGATGTTAATTCCTGAATGTGCTGTTACTTTGTGGTTTCTGTATCTTTATATAGTATAATTGTAGTCTGGATTGCATTAATTTATGTTAAATGAATAATGTCAAATGCTTGATTCAGGGATAGGGATGTAGCGAACGTCGGAAAAAAAGTTCGCGAACATATTCGCGAACTTGCGCAAAAACGCGAGCGGTTCGCGAACGGTTCGCGAACCCCATAGACTTCAATGGGAAGGCGAACTTTAACATCTAGAAAAGACATTTCTGGCCAGAAAAATGATTTTAAAGTTGTTTAAAGGGTGCAACGACCTGGACAGTGGCATGCCAGAGGGGGATCAAGGGCAAAAATGTATCTGAAAAATCTGCCTGTGTGTGCTTGGAAGAGATAGTGTAGGGGGAGAGCTGTTAGTGATTTCAGGGACAGATGATAGTAAGTTTGCTGGCTAGTAATCTGCTTGATACTGCTCTGTATTGGAGGGACAGAAGTCTGCAGGGATTTGAGGGACATTTTATCTTAGGTAGCTTTGCTGGCTAGTAATCTACTGTTCTCTTTAAACAACTGCCATACGTTGACCTTGTAGGCATTGTTTGCCCAGTTTTTTTGGACGCAGCCACTGAAGCACAGTTGCCATAAAAAATATGCCATATAAATGCTGAAAATAGTAATTTTTCGCCATACGTTGACCTTGTAGACATTGTTTGCCCAGTTTTTTTGGTTGCAGCCACTGAAGCACAGTTGCCAGAAAAAATATGCCATATAAATGCTGAAATAGTCATTTTTTGCCATACGTTGACCTTGTAGGCATTGTTTGCCCAGTTTTTTTGGTCGCAGCCACTGAAGCACAGTTGCCAGAAAAAATATGCCATATAAATGCTGAAAATAGTCATTTTTTGCCATATACGTTGAGTCAACGTATGGCAAAAAATGACTATTTTCAGCATTTATATGGCATATTTTTTCTGGCCTCTGTGCTTCAGTGGCTGCGGCCAAAAAAACTGGGCAAACAATGCCTACAAGGTCAACGTCGTTGACCTTGTAGGCATTGTTTGCCCAGTTTTTTTGGCCGCAGCCACTGAAGCACAGAGGCCAGAAAAAATATGCCATATAAATGCTGAAAATAGTCATTTTTTTGGTCGCAGCCACTGAAGCACAGTTGCCAGAAAAATTATGCCATATAAATGCTGAAAATATGCATTTTTTTGGTTGCAGCCACTGAAGCACAGAGGCCAGAAAAATTATGCCATATAAATGCTGAAAATATAAATTTTTTTGGTTGCAGCCACTGAAGCACAGAGGCCAGAAAAATTATGCCATATAAATGCAGAAAATATGCATTTTTTTGGTCGCAGCCACTGAAGCACAGTTGCCAGAAAAATTATGCCATATAAATGCTGAAAATATAAATTTTTTTGGTTGCAGCCACTGAAGCACAGAGGCCAGAAAAATTATGCCATATAAATGCTGAAAATATGCATTTTTTTGGTCGCAGCCACTGAAGCACAGTTGCCAGAAAAATTATGCCATATAAATGCTGAAAATATAAATTTTTTTGGTTGCAGCCACTGAAGCACAGAGGCCAGAAAAATTATGCCATATAAATGCTGAAAATATGCATTTTTTTGGTTGCAGCCACTGAAGCACAGAGGCCAGAAAAATTATGCCATATAAATGCAGAAAATATGCATTTTTTTGGACGCAGCCACTGAAGCACAGTTGCCAGAAAAAATATGCCATATAAATGCTGAAAATAGTCATTTTTTGCCATACGTTGACCTTGTAGAAATTGTTTGCCCAGTTTTTTTGGTTGCAGCCACTGAAGCACAGAGGCCAGAAAAAATTAAACCAGTAGGGTTTGCACCCTAGTTTGTAACGGTGGCGGAGGGAGGAGGAGGACGCTAAAGGACAGCTGTGTGTGGAGTCATGAGGCTTGAAGAGAAGGACAGCTGCATAGAAGTCAGAACAAGTCTTCCGGCGTGCAGTAACCCTCCGAGATCCACCCCTCATTCATTTTAATAAAGGTCAGGTAATCGACACTTTTGTGACCTAGGCGAGTTCTCTTCTCAGTTACAATCCCTCCTGCTGCACTGAAGGTCCTTTCTGAGAGCACACTTGAGGCTGGGCAAGACAAGAGGTTCATGGCAAATTGTGACAGCTCTGGCCACAGATCAAGCCTGCGCACCCAGTAGTCCAGGGGTTCATCGCTCCTCAGAGTGTCGATATCTGCAGTTAATGCCAGGTAGTCCGCTACCTGCCGGTCGAGGCGTTCTTTGAGGGTGGATCCAGAAGGGTTGTGGCGCTGCCTTGGACAGAAAAACATTTGCATGTCTGACGTTACAGACTGGCCAAAGGGCTTTGTCCTTGCAGGTGTGCTCGTGGCAGGATTACTGGCACCTCTGCCCCTGGAATGTTGATGAGTTCCTGAAGTGACATCACCCTTAAAAGCATTGTACAACATGTTTTGCAGGCTGGTTTGTAAATGCCGCATCTTTTCGGACTTGTGGTATGTTGGTAACATTTCTGACACTTATGCTTGTACTGAGGGTCTAGTAGCGTTGCGACCCAGTACAGGTCCTTCTCCTTAAGCCTCTTGATACGGGGGTCCTTCAACAGGCATGACAGCATGAAAGACCCCATTCTCACAAGGTTGGATGCAGAGCTATCCATCTCCGCTTCCTCATTATCAAGGACTGCATCATCCACGGTCTCCTCCCCCCAGCCACGTACAAGACCAGGGGTCCCCAAAAGGTCACCACTAGCCCCCTGGGAAGCCTGCTCCTGTTGGTCCTCCTCCTCCTCCTCCACAAAGCCACCTTCCTCCTCTGACTCCACTTCTGGCACCTCTCCCTGCGTTGCAGCAGGTGCCTGGGTTCGTTCTGGTGATTCCGACCAGAAATCGTGCGCTTCCAGCTCCTCGTCACGCTGGTCTACAGCCTCATCTGTCACTCGTCGCACGGCACGCTCCAGGAAGAAAGCGAAGGGTATTAGGTCGCTGATGGTGCCTTCGGTGCGACTGACCATATTTGTCACCTCTTCAAAAGGTCGCATGAGCCTGCAGGCATCGCGCATAAGCACCCAGTAACGGGGGAAAAAAATCCCCAGCTGTGCAGATCCAGTCCTACCACCCAGTTCAAAAAGGTACTCGTTGACGGCCCTTTGTTGTTGCAGCAGACGTTCCAACATAAGGAGCGTTGAATTCCAGCGAGTCTGGCTGTCAGAAATCAAACGCCTGACTGGCATGTTGTAGCGCTGCTGAATGTCAGCAAGGCGTGCCATGGCTGTGTAGGAACGTCTGAAATGGGCCGACACCTTTCTGGACTGGGTGAGAACGTCCTGGAATCCTGGGTACTTGGAGACAAAACGTTGGACTATTAAATTGAACACATGTGCCATGCAGGGCACATGTGTTAAATTGCCTAGTCTCAACGCTGCCAACAGATTGCTTCCATTGTCACACACCACTTTTCCGATCTGCAGTTGGTGTGGGGTCAGCCACCGATCGGCCTGTGACTGCAGAGATGACAGGAGTACAGATCCGGTATGGTTTTTGCTTTCCAGGCACGTCATCCCCAAGACAGCGTGACAACGGCGTACCTGGCACGTCGAATAGCCTAGGGGGAGCTGGGGGTGCACAGGTGTGGAGGAGGAGAAGGAGGACCCAGCAGCAGAGTAAGAAGAAGAAGAAGACGAGGTAGAGAGCGATGGAGGAGTAGAGGTGGTGGCAGAACCGCGTGCAATCCGTGGCGGTGACACCAACTCCACTGTTGTTGTTGAGCTACCCATTCCCTGCTTCCCAGCCATTACCAAGTTCACCCAGTGGGCAGTGTAGGTGACATACCTGCCCTGACCATGCTTGGAGGACCATGCGTCAGTAGTCATATGGACCTTTGGCCCAACACTAAGTGACAGAGATGCGGTAACTTGGCTCTGCACATGTTGGTACAGGTGTGGTATTCCCTTTTTAGCAAAAAAATTGCGGCTGGGTACCTTCCACTGCGGTGTCCCAATTGCTACAAATTTGCGGAAGGCCTCAGAGTCCACCAGCTGGTATGGTAAAAGCTGGCGGGCTAAGAGTGCAGACAAGCCAGCTGTCAGACGCCGGGCAAGGGGGTGACAGTCAGACATTGGCTTCTTACGCTCAAACATGGCCTTCACAGAAACTTGGCTGGTGGCAGATGACTGGGAATGGGAACAGGTGGTCAAGGTGGAAGGCGGAGTGGAGGGTGGTTCAGACGGGTCAAGGAGAGCAGAGGTAGAGCAGTAAGATGCTGGACCAGAAGGAGTGTGGCTTTTAGTTTGCCTGTTGCCTTTGAGGTGTTGCTCCCAAAGTGCTTTGTGCTTGCCGCTCATGTGCCTTCGCATAGAAGTTGTACCTATGTGGCTGTTGGGCTTACCAAGGCTCAGTTTCTGACTGCACTCATTGCAAATTACAATGCTTTTGTCAGAGGCACACACATTAAAAAAATCCCACACTGCTGACTTTTTGGAAGTGTGCGATCTGGCGGTAACAGTAGAAGTTGGCGGCATTGGCGGCAATGGCGGGTGCGTTGGCCGGCTGAACACAGGTGCCGATACATGTTGTTGCCCTACTGATCCCTGCGGGCTGTCCTCCCTGCTTCTTCTAAGTCTTATTCTCCTACTGCCTCTCTGACTCTCCGTCTCTCCATCTGAACTACCCTCCTCTTGCTCTCTTCTACTAGGCACCCACAAAACATCAATCTCCTCATCATCATTCTCCTCAGATGCATCAATTTCTTCTGACACATCACAGAAGGAAGCAGCAGCGGGGACCTCCTCCTCATCACTCATTATGTCCATCTCTATCGTGTTCTCTGCCAGAATTAAATCTGGTGTAAGGTCCTCATCTCCTTCATCTTCTTCTGGCAATAATGGTTGCGCATTACTCAGTTCAAGAAACTCATGGGAAAATAACTCCTCTGACCCCAGTGAAGAAGGGGCACCGGTGGTGGAGGAAGTGTTACGTGGGGTGGCCATAGCAGTGGAGGATGAGGAGGATGTTGTGGTAAAGTTAGAAACGGTAGAGGATGGGGTGTGCTGTGTAAGCCAGTCAACTACCTCTTCAGCATTTTGGGAGTTCAGGGTCATTGGCTTTTTAAAACTGGGCAATTTGCTAGGGCCACAGGATTGCATAGCAGCACGGCCCCTAGCACGGCCTCTGCGTGGCGGCCTGCCTTTGCCTGGCATTATTTTTAAAAAAACAACAACAACAACAAAAACTCAGTTGGTTTTTCTGGAAACGATAATACACACAGCTAGATGGCGGGTTGAAGAAAACAGTGTGCAAATAATGCCTACAAGGTCAACGTATACACTACTACAGCGGTGGATACGGATTACGTAAAATATATGAATGCTGCTTGAAAAAAGTAACTCAAGTGGTTTTTCTAGAGACGATAATATTATCAATATTTAGACAAAATGTGAACAAGCTCACACAGCTAGATGGCGGGTTGAAGAAAACAGTGTGCAAATAATGCCTACAAGGTCAACGTATACACTACTACAGCGGTGGATACGGATTACGTAAAATATATTATGGCTGCTTGAAAAAAGTCACTCCGGTGTTTTTTCTGGAGACGGTAATATTATGGATATTTAGACAGAATGTGAACAAGGTCACACAGCTAGATGGCGGGTTGAAGAAAACAGTGTGCAAATAATGCCTACAAGGTCAACGTATACACTACTACAGCGGTGGATACGGATTACGTAAAATATATTATGGCTGCTTGAAAAAAGTCACTCCGGTGTTTTTTCTGGAGACGGTAATATTATGGATATTTAGACAGAATGTGAACAAGGTCACACAGCTAGATGGCGGGTTGAAGAAAACAGTGTGCAAATAATGCCTACAAGGTCAACGTATACACTACTACAGCGGTGGATACGGATTACGTAAAATATATTATGGCTGCTTGAAAAAAGTCACTCCGGTGTTTTTTCTAGAGACGGTAATATTATGGATATTTAGACAGAATGTGAACAAGGTCACACAGCTAGATGGCGGGTTGAAGAAAACACTGTGCAAATAATGCCTACAAGGTCAACGTATACACTACTACAGCGGTGGATACGGATTACGTAAAATATATGAATGCTGCTTGAAAAAAAGTAACTCAAGTGGTTTTTCTAGAGACGATAATATTATCAATATTTAGACAAAATGTGAACAAGCTCACACAGCTAGATGGCGGGTTGAAGAAAACAGTGTGCAAATAATGCCTACAAGGTCAACGTATACACTACTACAGCGGTGGATACGGATTACGTAAAATATATTATGGCTGCTTGAAAAAAGTCACTCCGGTGTTTTTTCTGGAGACGGTAATATTATGGATATTTAGACAGAATGTGAACAAGGTCACACAGCTAGATGGCGGGTTGAAGAAAACAGTGTGCAAATAATGCCTACAGGGCAAATAATGCCTAAAAGGTCAACTTATACACTACTACAGCGGTAGTAAAATAAAAAAAAGTAAAATAAAAAAAAAATGAATATTAAAAAAAAAAAATTAAAGTTGGTGCTGCTGAACTACTAGGAGCAGCAGATTAGCACACCAGTCCCACTCCCCAACACTGCTAGACTAATAGCACTGGGCTCTTATAGTAGTAGTAGTAGTAGTAGTAAAACAACAAAAAAATAAATAAAAGCAGTCCTTACAAGGACTACTGTTATTGCAGCAGTCAGCAGATGAGATCAGAAGCAGGACAGCTGCCCACTGCAGCTACATACAGAGCACTGCAGTAGAAGGTAGATTACTAGCCAAGTAGCCAGCAAAGCTACCTAAGCTAAAATGTCCCTCAAACCCCTGCAGACTTCTGTCCCTCCAATAACAGAGCAGTATCAAAACGATTACTAGCCAGCAAACTTTCAACTGTCCCTGAAATCACTAACAGGCAGCAGCTCTCTCCCTACACTATCTCTTCAGCACACACAGGCAGAGTGAAAAAACGCTGCAGGGCTTCGGTTTTTATAGGGAAGGGGAGTGGTCCAGGGGAGAGCTTCCTGATTGGCTGCCATGTACCTGCTGGTCTGGGGTGAGAGGGCAAAAAAAAGCGCCAACAATGGCGAACCCAAAATGGCGAACGTCGCGCGACGTTCGCGAACTTCCGGCGAGCGCGAACACCCGATGTTCGCGCGAACAAGTTCGCCGGCGAACAGTTCGCGACATCTCTATTCAGGGAATGTTTCGGATCGCCATCAGGTCAGGAAGGAATTCTTTCCCTCTTCAAGCATATTTTGCACTGGCTTCAGGCTGGTTTTTTGCCTTCCTCTGGATCAAAACAATGCACATAAAACATTATATTTTATTAAGTTTTATTTGTCACAGCAGCAGGAGGACATTTCCAAAGTACTGCACAGGTAAGTTTAGAAGATTGAGAAAGGAGGTTCTCTCCTGTAACTGCACGGTGGATTGATTAATACAGATGCTACTGCTGCTTGTGCTAGGAGGCAGCCTGTTTGAATTTCCTATCATCAAGAGTGTAGGACGGGCAATACCGGGGATCACTTTGACGTAGTGGGCCATCTTAAATATATTGCAATATATGGACAAACAATCCCTGTTTTGTTTAAAGGGTAAGGCATTTTTGGTAGCTTAAGGCACATAATGGTTCAATGTACTTAATACAGTATATTGATAAAGGGTTGAGTGCAGAGGACCTCTTGTATTTGTCTATGTGAATTTTGAGGTCACAACCTCATTGCACCACCGCTAAATGTGTAAATTAAATGTAAATTAGTTGTGAGCACAACTTTCTCTTGTTTGTTATAATTTATACAGGAGCAGTGGCCAGCTCCATGTTGTAGCTCCTGACCTTCCCAGCTATACTCAGTTGATCCAACTAGTGGCCAATAAAAGGGCAACCAAGTTTGGGGGTTTTACTTTGAAAGCAGCAAGGTTGTGGTTAAAACGTAGTCCCTTTGTAAAATGTATAATGAAGCAATTGAATTTTTAATGAATCAGATGAAATTTGAATGTAGGACTGGCCATACCGGGGATGACTTTGACGTAGTTGGCCAGCTTAAATATATTGCAATATATGGACAAACAATCCCTGTTTTGTTTAGGGTAAGGCATTTTAGTAGCTTAAGGCACGAAATGTTTCAATGTCCTTAAAGGAAAACTATACCCCCCAAACAATGTAGGTCTCTATTAAAAGATACTGAGTAAAACAGCTCATGTGTAAAACCCTGATTCATGTAAATGAACCATTATCATAATAATATACTTTTTTAGTAGTATGTGCCATTGGGTAATCATAAATAGAGAATTGCCATTTTAAAAAACAAGGGCCGCCCCCTAAGATCGTAAGATTCACTGTGCACACATACAAACCACATGTAAGGTCACATGAGCCAATTAACAGACAGAGTTCTGCCTTTTGCTTCCTCACTTCTTCCTGTTACAGTTAGTGTTGTAGTATTTCTGGTCAGGTGATCTCTGAGGCTGAACAGATAGAGTCACGAAATGGTGGCTCAAGGCAAGAGATGTAAAAGGGCAATATTTATGTAAATATATATTTCAGTTTGGTAAGATTCTTTAATATGTTATTCAATTTGATATAAACTATCTGTTGCTTAAGTATTCATTTTGGGGGTATAGTTTTCCTTTAATATATTGATAAAGGGTTGAGTGCAGAGGACTCTTGTATTTGTTTATTATCAAGACACTGCAGATGCACGTCCGGCAGCAGGACTGTTGAACTTCTCTCATGTTGGGGGCACAGCAAAGTAGTGATCTCTTGGTAAATTATGGCTTTAGAATATTGCCTCGGGTTAAGCTGGCATGGTCCTGTTTATTTGATAAAATGTGAATAAATGCTGTGCCCATTTTACACCCATCTCTGTCTCCTGGTTTCATTAAGATATATAATAATGGGAATCAGTGAGATATCTCAAGACGAAGGGTAAAATTGAGTAGTCTCCTTGTCATGTCAGAACAGGAGTGCCAAGTTCTGCAAATCAAATGAGATCATGGAAGCTGAATTATGGCTTATGTTTTTTCTATTTCAGTAGTAAAGCTACTTTTTTGCTATAGATTAATTTTTTCCTCTTATGTATAAAAATATCAACTCTTATCCACATGGCAAACATATTAATGAATCAAGTCCTGGAATTTATACTCCAGTGTTTTGCTGCATACAGCCTCAAGCAAGATACATTCTGACCTCCCAAGTCCCCTGATTTTTTTCTTAGCACCTCTATAATGCAGTGTCCTCTTAAACACACATATCCATATAATTACTTCCATGCATTAGTGCCCCATGCCACAACACCATCTTTACTGCTATGGATACACTGAACCCATCTTTTCTGGGTTCGGCTGAATACCTTAAATCCTAGTGCGGGGCAGACATTGTTCATGCACGAGTGGAAAAAGCAGCAGTTGACAAATTAGCAATTTGTTTCCATTATGTAGGGTTTGGATTCAGTTTGGCGAGGTTCTTGGTTTCTGTCAAATCTGTAAAAAAATTAAAAAGAAGCTTAGGTTCAACCGAATCCTGAACCAAATCCAGAATTCGATGTATCACCAATTACTGCATACTGCTCTGTGCAGTTTCATGCTACCCACACAGAAAGAAGTTCCATGGGGCATGGATAAGGTAATACAGAATATTTTAGAACATCTATACATGTAATATGGTACAACAGCATATGTGCTTAAAGGGATACTGTCATGGGGAAAAAAATTTTTTTCAAAATGAATCAGTTAATAGTGCTGCTCCAGCAGAATTCTGCACTGAAATCCATTTCTCAAAAGAGCAAACAGATTTTTTTATATTCAATTTTGAAATCTGACATGGGGCTAGACATTTTGTCAATTTCCCAGCTGCCCCTGGTCATGTGACTTGTGCCTGCACATTAGGAGAGAAATGCTTTCTGGCAGGCTGCTGTTTTTCCTTCTCAATGTAACTGAATGTGTCTCAGTGGGACATGGGTTTTTACTATTGAGTGTTGTTTTTAGATCTACCAGGCAGCTGTTATCTTGTGTTAGGGAGCTGTAATCTGGTTACCTTCCCATTGTTCTTTTGTTTGGCTGCTGGGGGGGGAAAGGGAGGGGGTGATATCCCTCCAACTTGCAGTACTGCAGTAAAGAGTGATTGAAGTTTATCAGAGCACAAGTCACATGACTTGGGGCAGCTGGGAAATTGACAATATGTCTAGCCCCATGTCATATTTCAAAAATGAATATAAAAAAATCTGTTTGCTCTTTTGAGAAATGGAATTCAGTGCAGAATTCTGCTGGAGCAGCACTATTAACTGATTCATTTTGAAAAAAATGTTTTTTCCCATGACAGTATCCCTTTAAAGCAATAAATACATGTTTGCTTTTGTTTCATATAATCTGTTTAATACTACATGTTCCTCATTGGTGAACCCATTTTTCTGTGCATATGTTACTGTCTTGGTAAAGCATTGAATATTCTCCAAATGAGACTGCAACAACCTTTTATTGTTTATTAATAACCATCAATGATATAAGAACAAGGTAGCTTTTAAGAGAAAAGAAGGCATGTAAAACCCTTCACTGAATTGATTTATATGTATATACGGTTCAGATAAAATGGGAGCAGGCAACTAAAAACCCATTTGCTTGTGTATTTGTATAGTGATGCTGTTATTTAAATGTTGTGCCATCTACACAAGTAAAAGGTTTATGTTACAGAATAATGCCATATTTTCTAAATTCATAATATATGTATTTTGGTGCAGATTATTTTTCCATGCATTTCCTGCTTGCCCTTACATACTAAGATTTTTGCCCTGAATACCAGTTGATCTGATTTGTGGCAGAACTGAGACACAAGAGGTGACTCAAATCAGATAAATTCAATTACCTTGCCCTGCACTACAGTGAGTGATAGAGACCAGTACAGTCAGAGGGTGACCTAAATGGCTTTTCTGTTGTTAATGTAAATGTTCTGGCCTTTGCATTCAGAGTCATTTTAAGTCAATTTAGATGGAAACAGCTGTATTGACCCCCCAAAAGTACAGCTTGGCCAGTTTTATGATTTAGAAATGTTTCTTTAAACATAGAGTGCAACATGTTTTGTCCAAGGTCACTCAAAGTTGTAATTGGATACGAAGCAGTCGAGTGGTGCAGTCACCCAGTCTGTGTGTGAAACGGGACGATCTCAGGGCAGTCTAACTAGCAAAATGAAATATTTCCTTAAATCTATACTTCTTCGTCTACAAAGATGTGTTTTCAATCCTAAAAGAAAACTGCTAAGTCAATAGCAAGGCTGTTTTCTTGCCTTAACGTGCTTTTGTTGGACAATATTATTCTCCTTAATTTCTAGTTGAATTTTCCTTTTGTAGTCAAAACGGTGTCTTTTGTTACACAGGATCAGATTTTGAATTAAAATAAGATGTGTGCATCACAGAAACTAAATGAAAGGGAACAAGCTCCTGGGAAATGTGTAATCCTTTTTAGAGCCTAGCTCACCACCAGCCTTTAACATATTCACAGCTTATAGCAACATATGAACCAGTGTTATGCTGAAACAAAATATCAACCGGATCTGTTCTTCTTAAGCATATTTTATGACTACTCTCTTTTGAAATAAACCAGAAGAATGATAATATGTGCATAGACTAAATAGGTTGTGTTTATCCCAAGTAGTAATCCAACAGAAGTACAAAACAGAAAAGCTGTATTTTTCTCATATAAACCAGCAAGGGCAAATGACAGCCATGCCTGATGGCTGATATCTTTTATGGTGCAGCTGTGACATATTTTATGCATCACAACGAATGATCAAAGATGTCTCCAGAGTCTATCTGTCATGGAATGTTACCCCATATACTCTGCATTTCTCAAAACCAAGAAAAAAAATACGTATAGTGAGCTTCTTCCATCTCTGAGAGCATTACATGATTTTTGTAAAAAATACAGTGTTTATTTTGTTTTTGGGTTTGTTTCCAGGTTCACAAATAATGAGGTAGACTGGCCACGTTATCATATATATATATATATATATATATATATATATATATATATATATATATATAAATGTATGTTTCATTCTATGGCAGCATAAATCCTGCAGAGTTAGAGTCTTTATAAAAGTGCCATATATTACAATTTACATCAGCATTTTTTCAAACTGCAACTAATCAAGGTGTGTTTGAAAAGACATTCCATAACCACTCGGTACAGGATGCGTTTAAACATATGGAATTTTAGGATGTCATTAATATAAATCGTGCTGTCTTAACTAGCAGGAATGTGTGAGCGCCTGTGGCCAGAAAGCAATATATCAGTAATAGGCTATTGAAACAGGATTTTGGGAAAACATAAAGCAAAAAACGAATAAACTGTGCATAAACTGTTAATGCACTCGGTAGATGAATTTTACAGGTCCTGCCTTATGCACGTATATAAATGTTTCATATTCTATTTCTGAGAAGGAAACTGCTTCGGTTTACAACAGGAAAGATTATGATGTCACTGCTTTATTGAAGCAGTTTGCCTCCTCTTAAGTGTGTTCATTAAAGTTCATTATAGGTAAACTCACTCCATGTTCCAAGAGGGCATTGCCAACATTCTAATGATTTTTTGGATCTTATTTTCTGATATCACAATTTTAGTTTCTGATATCATAATTTATTAAGAAGTAAAAAAAAAAAGACTCAAAAGCCACCAGGAAAATAGATCATGTATGTAAAGGAAAGTGTTATAGGGATCTGTAGGATATAATCTCATTAGTTTTTAATGATTTAGAGGAAACCTATTTAAATTGAATTTCCGCCTATGACTGCGCTATTGATGGTTCTGTTTCTGAACATGGGAAACTATGGCCTCATTTAGTCATACATTTGTAACCAGGGTAAAGAAGAAATAGAAACATTAAACTTAAAATGAAAAAAAAGGCTCGCAAGCCTTCCATATCCGTTATGATTAAAACTATAGCAATGGACTGAAATGGGCTGTAAAATGTTGAGCTGGCTCCAGTGCCAGATTGAAATCATTGGATCTACAGTGGTTTTCCAACACCCAGTTCCCCTGCAAAAGCATCAAAGGTTTCCTTGAATTGCTATATAAAATGTAGAAAGGTTTTATTGCTGCAGTGGAAATACAAATAGAATCATTGTTATTTAAGTCAAAGAACATTCCTATTATAGTTAATTTATAAAGCACCATCATCTACTACAGCTCTGTACACTACAGGAAGCAGCCTGAACAAATCAGCAGGCAGAAACGCCGACAGAGAGTCCTGTTTTTGAGATCTTACAGTATACAGGGATTAGGAAACAGAGGGAACACAAAGCTCAGGTTTGTAGCAAGACTGTATAATAGAACAGGTGTTTCCCAAAGAACAAACACAATGTGTGGGTCAGCCCTTCCCAATAACCCTGAAGCATCAGTCAAGTGAAAGTCCAGGCTGTAGTTGAGTTCAAGAGCGCTGTTTATATAGGTTCATTAAATTATATGAGGAGTAAATTAGGCTAAAAAAAAGCTTATTTCATTCAATGTTTACAAAAATAATAACTAATGCAATATTGCTGCCTCTTAAACAGTGGTCTGCTTCAATGTAGGATGTGACAGGCGACAAGTCCCCTCTCTTTAACACAGACTTTACTCATTTTGTTACAAGGATCATATGGCATACCGGTGCTTAAATCCAGAATGAGACTTTAAAGGAGACATATTATGAAAGAACAAGAATGCGCCAGTGCATTATACGCTTTTATATATTGAAAAAAAGTTTTTTTTGAAAAGTGGTGTTTCTGGTTACTTTATTAAAAATGTGTGCGAAACCCTACTATTCTTGCCATGTGTAGCAATTCCTGCTGCCTCCTTTCACGAAACTTCTGCGAAAATTCTACAGTGTAAAAATTCGCTGCAACAAAAAAAATTGTCCCGAGTCAAAATTGGCATGCGCATAAAAATTGTTGTGTGTCAAAATTATTCGGAAGCCCGTTGCATTTGGACAAAAGAGTCGCAAGTAAAAAAATTGTCGCTCGCGTTGAAGTTATTTTGATGCTCATTGCCTTCAATGCGTTTCACAAATTTTTCACCGTTTTGCGAATTTTTTCGGAGTTTCATGGATTTTTCGGCGAAGAGAAACAGGACAGATTCGCCCATCACTAGTGGATTCAGCAATGAGCATCTACATAGAAGCAATTCTACGAATTCAAGTTTATCCTTTCGACCAGGGTATCCTGATAAGCAACCATTAATGTTATGAAGGGTGTTCCCTGCACAAAGCTTATTAAGTTCAGTTGCTTTGAGGTGCAAAGTGTAAAGCTAGAGTAATGACAATGGCATGCAGAAAGGAATTACACTATGCTCTTTTGCTAATTGTCATCAGTTTAGTTGTGCTTCTGGTAAATAACATAAGCATAATGACAAATATTATGATTGGGGAGCAACATGTTAGATCCACAAAGTAAGTTGTAGACAATTGTGCTCTGTATTTTATGCAAATTCTACTGCTGCAACTGAAAAGTGTATTTGATTGCAACTAACAGTTAGTGATGGGCGAATTTATTCACCAGGCGCAAATTCGTGGCGAATTTGCGCGATTCGCCGCCAGCGAATAAATTCGCGAAACACCTGTGAAAATTAGCCTGAAAAAACTGCGTCAAAAACGGGTGCCGGCGTCAAAAAAACGGGCGCCGGCGTCAAAAAATGGGTGCCGGCATCAAAAACGAGACACTGGCACCGTTTCGCAAATTTCGCGGGAAATTTGCGAATTTTCCGGGAAGCGAAACGGCGCAAATTCGCCCATCACTACTAACAGTAACTATTAGGATACAAACCTTGCAGCAATATTGAGGCACATTGCAACTTGTGCATATTGGCAGCACAAAATGTCGTGGCATGCAGAGTGATGCTGGGAAAATAATACATTGTGGGTAAAACAAAAGGAACTGTACTGATTTTGACACTTGCCAGTTCTTCATAATTGAGACCCCTCTTTATTGTGTGTGTTTGTCAATATTAAGATCTAAAGCCATTCAAGACTGCAGCACTTTGTGATTCAACTGTACCTGCAACAGCAAACAAGCCTTTCCAGCAACTGCTGCTACCTTCATGAGAATGAAATCGAAAGATTTGTAGCATTTCATATGCATGGTAATGCTCAGACAAGAAACATGTAATTTTGAAGCACACAGTACTGACCTTTGTCTGCCACTGTTGTTACTGCTGTGTTAATGTAAAACTATATCAAGCCAGAGCTTAATGACTCCAACCTTGCCAAGGGAGTTGATAGATTTGGCACTACCTAATGATGGATGTTTCAGTGGAAGAGTTAAACTGCAGCATATATAAAACAAGATTACTATTTGTATTTGTATATCATTAGGCACTGTGTTTACAGCTAATGTACACAGATAGATAGTTTATATGCATGTGCCCCCCTGACCTACACCGCTATTTCTGTAAATTTATTTTACTCAACTGGGTATAATTTGTCAACAATCAGCCTCTTAACATGCGATTCTTCACTTTCAGAAACTGCAAGAGGCCCTCTCCATCGAGATTTTGAAAAGCTATTACTTTGTAGCTTAAACATATGACATTTCAAGTATTTGCGCTAACTCACACACCAAACCTGCATCCACTATTGCATCATTGGCTGTACAGGAGGAAGACACTACATAGAAAAGATTCACATCACATGTATTTATAACTAATATATACTGAATGTCTGTCAATTAGGCTTGGGGCGAATTTGACCTCTTTTGTTTCGCCAAAAATTTGCCACAGGCAAAATGTCGGCCATGCCCATTAAAGTCTACGGGTGTCAATTTTTTTTGGCGCACAATGACATACAAGTCTATGGGAGTCATTTCCGTGACGAAACAAGTCGAAAAAATTCACCCATCCCTAATGTCAATACATAGATATTATAAAAGCCTCCCGTGTCATGCTATAGGGTCCCTCTTTAGATGCCATTTTGCCCAAAACCAAATGTTGAATAAACGAGAGCAGTAATAGTGACATTCTCAGCAGGGTGCAAAGTGCAAGATTCCTATGGTATGCTATAAGGACATGGCCGCCCATCATAAGGCAGGGCCAAGAAAGGAACCTAATGCCAGGGGTGTTTTGGGGCCTCTTGCTGCCCTGAGGTGGCCTTTATGTTGCCGCATACCATTTCATTTTTGTGCCTCTTAGTGCTCATGGACTTGCAGCAGGAGCCGTTTTAGGAGCCGTTTTCCAAGCAACACTTGTAATAAGCTTAAATAAGTTTTTAAATACAGTCCCTAACCCCTAGCCAAGTTTGGTATCACTATATTTCCACAGACGGAAAAATACATTTCTACTCTACTTTGAATTAATAAACAGAAGCAGTTTTATGCTATTTTTATAGAAAAGTGTTAGGTGCTTTAGTAATAAGATTATTAAAAGAAATCCCTATTTTCTTTATGATGAACACAGGCAAGCTGCACTGAACAGCAAACACTTCTATTAAAACTTCAAAGTGAGTTGGACACTCAAAAGAAAGTGCACGGATCATACAGTTAAGTCTATGTATGTCGTTTATGTTTCTTTCCAGTGGAATGTTACAAGTGATCAAATACAGAGATGTTGTTGTAATTGCCATCCATAACATGAGCAATGAAGAGTGCACATCTTAGTGCTTCTTTTGAGCAGTATCTTCTAACTTTGTACACTATCTTAGAGGTCTAAATGACCCCACAACACCCCTAGGAGGGGAAATTTACTTCTAATTCAAATGCCTGTATTCCATGGTTATGAGCCACTGGCAGAACTACATGGAGCCTTACAGAGATGATTGAAGTTGAGTAAGCACAATGCACAGTCTCACACATAAAGCAGGAGTAAAATAAATTACATGAGGCTTAATTTTGCTATGGAAAGTAGAATTTTGTTATTAGGCAGAATGAGGGCTCAGTAATGGCAATTGCTGTACAAACATCTGTGGTACAGCACCCTGGACAGCAGATTATTTTGCAGTGTTTGCACTTTTGTCCAAAGGTCCAAGGGTTATTACATAGTACTTTATTTCTCTTTACGTAAACTTGCATATGTTCAAGTATTAATAACGTGAAGAAGAAACTTTTTGCCACGATAGAAATGGAAAATGGAAAATATATTAAATCGACAGTAAAGCCAATTCATGAAAATTCTTTAGGGACTTATTGGCTGTGTAAGTCCTTCCAGCAACTGCAAAGCAACACTTTTACTATGTGTATATATCTGTAGTAACATAGTAAGTTAGGTTGAAAAAAGACACACGTCCATCAAGTTCAACCTTACATATATATATAGTGGATAATGTACCCCCTACTGTAATTTATAAAGATATTATTAGTCACCGAGGAGTTATGTGACCATATAAAAGCACAAGGTTTTTACGGTTTTAATGCTGTTTTCCTTCCCCACCCACTTACTTAATTTTATCCTTGTAGTTATTTTTTTGTGGAAAAGTACCTGTTTTTGAAATCCATCAGTTTTTTTTCCAATATACGTTGTATCCTGCTCTGGGTCACGTCAGTTGCAGGGGAGGAGGAAGGTGAGGGGAAGGAAAGTGTCAGAGGACTGGAGAATGAGGGTTGGAGGTGGAGCAATACCGGAGATTGTGTGAGGGAGACTGAACAGTCGACACGGAGGACCATGAAAGTGAAAGTTAAAGGGCACCAATCATGACCAGAATCATTTACTAAGTAAATACACTATGTGAAAGTTCAAGAAATCCGATTTTTAAAACAGTTAGAATTGTTTGTATAATGTAAATGATCAGCTCACTATTCCTTCTGCAAGATCTCCCCTATCTCCACTGCAGTTCTAGCTGAGGCAGGCATCTTGGATTTCACTGGCTCCTCCTACCTATATCTTCCCAGCCAACTGTAGCTCTGAAATCTCGCACATGCTCAGTTCAAATTCCTTGTTTGCTTATCAACCCTTCTAAGCTATTTTCAAATCAGCCAAACCTGTGTTAGCTGCTGTACAGTAGTGCTGCCACCTGCTGGAGTTAGCAGGTGGCAGCACTTCTAGTGGATAGTTCTAGTGGAGGAGTTTACTAAAACAAGGCATTCTGGGTAGAATACTCAAAGCAGTGTTACAATCTGAGCATGCTCCTGAAATTTGCATATTAGAGTCTCTGTTAGAGTCTCAATATGGCCTCCCTCAGTGAAAGAACCCATTTGACAAAGTAAGGGATTTTTTTAAAACCTGCAGTTTTTTCAAAAAACTATATATGTAGTTTGATTAAACAGGTTTAGCTTGTACTGGTCAGATTATTAATATGTGTTTGATTTTGGCTGTGATAGGTGCCCTTTAAGATGGTGGGTGAAAGGGAGGGGGAGCAATACAAGGAGAGACACGGAGAGGCACTGTGCGAACAGGAGGGAGCCCATTAAGCGATCGTGTGAGGCGGGACCTAGACTAAACAGACATTGAGGGGGCAGGTAGAGCAGGACCTGAGAGTGAAGCAGCCGAGAGATAGTGAGACAGGAGGAGCGCGCCGGTGGTAAGGAAGAGCTGAGGCAGGGAATTAGAAAGAAGGGGGGCAGAGTGGAGGAAGAGAGCAGCAGCGGCAAGTGCTCACTCTCTCTAGCTTAGAAACGGCGCGTTCTGACATCAGAACGCGTCGTTTATAGGGATATAATTTACAGTCTGGTCCCATAGGGAAATGACCAGACTGTAGATTATATATATATATATATATATATATATATATATATATATATATATATATATATATATATATATATATGATATCTAATGTATCAGCCAGTACAACTGATTCAGGGAGAGAATTCCACATCTTCACAGCTCTCACTGTAAAAACCTCTTCTGAATATTTAGGCGGAACCTCTTTTCTTCTAAATGGGAATGGGTGACCTTGCATTTTCAACAGCAAACACAATGTTTGCAAGAGATAAATGAATATGTCCAATATATTGGTTTTCCATAAACAATATGGGTTGTGAAACCTACCTGTGAACAAGTGTTTCCGAGGGGTGGAAGACTAGAAAAATACGAAGGCACCAACAATGATGTGTGAGTTAGTTGAATTTCCTCCCATGCGCCAGTGTATAAAAGAAATAGATTGAAAATTCAGAAGTCTCTTGGAGATCCCCTTTTAAGCAAGAAGGGAGTATTTATTATTTGTTTTAAGAACCACTGGTGCCCTTTTGAGTGAATTCTACCACACTGGTTAGAGAACACATCAGCAAATGCAAAATTATCTCTTTCAGTGTAAAAGTTAAGAAATGTAGCCCAAGTGTGCTGCTTAAGCAAACCAAAGCGGAATTTAGTTGGCCAATGTAACGTTACAGCTGTAATAGCAGCATCATTTTATCTCAGTGAATCTCCTTCATCAAAAGACCCATTCAATCAAAATTGATTTGTAACCTTTTAATTAAGAAACAGACTGGGCTTGAGTTAATTATTGATATGGACTATGCTGGATTGATTGGAGCTTCAAAGCAGACTGGAGAACACTTTGATTCACCAAATGTAAAGAATTTTGAATCACTTGGGTTATTTATCCTCCTCACTCAGCTGCTAGACATTTCCCAGCAAACCTACTATTTTTTTGCAATATTGATTTCATTGGAAGTCATGAGCAGTGGGCTAGCCCAATAAATAGGCTATATTTGTTTGCATGTCTTTATGGATTGGCTATGTACAGTAGTTTGGGCTAGTGACTTACATACCTTCTCCCTTAATTCATCAGTCTCTTATTTATTTTATTTTGATAACTGTAGCACATAAAGCTTCTGTGTTCAATTTTCTTAAATGTATACTGTTGCTGAAATGCAAGCAGACTATTTTGATATGCTTATAGATTTTCCTTGAATTCTTGTGTTGGTTCCTTAGAAAACATCTGAGGTTCATAGAGCTCCTCTTCTTCACTTACTGGAGAAAGGCTGTCTTATTGGGTAGGGCTCATTCTTTGAATGGAGCCTGTGGGCTGAACTCAATACTATAATATAGGAGGCATTGCTGTGCTAAGATAGAAAAAGATTAATGTAACTGGTCATCTGGAGTTAGCTTGTCCACCCCAGCTTCCAGTGCATATTATAAATAAATATATATATATATATATATATATATATATATATATATATATATATATATATATATATATATATATATATATATAGATATATATATATATATAGATATATATAGATATATATATATATATATCTGGAAACAGGCGAGCACACACAGGTCTTAATTGAAAAACAAAAGGTGTTTATTAAACAAAAAACTGACGTTTCGGCTAGCACTCTAGCCTTTCTCTCTTTGAGAAAGGCTAGAGTGCTAGCCGAAACGTCAGTTTTTTGTTTAATAAACACCTTTTGTTTTTCAATTAAGACCTGTGTGTGCTCGCCTGTTTCCAGATATACATTACTATTTTGCTGTTAGCACCCAGGCAACAAGACTTTTTAAACGAGCTGTGCTGGCTTTTTTTGCTCTTTATATATATATATATATATATATATATATATAGACCAAATGTTGTACAAAAAACCGCACTACCAGGTCTTTTCAAGTTGCAAAAAAGGAAAAATATTTATTTATTTTCCTTTTTTGCACCTTTAAAAGACCTGGTAGTGCGGTTTTTTGTACAACATTTGGTCTACCTAATTCTTTGAATACTGCACCCAGGCGATTGCCATTATTTAGATGAGTGCTCCAGTTTTGTGTATATTGATATATATATATATATATACACACATATATATATATACACACACATATATATACACACACATTTTTTTCACTTCTTGGGGGTGGTGATTGGCAGTGGCTATAATTATACCTTAAGTCTACTACAAATTCAATAAAACATTAAATAAACTCAATAGGCTGTTTTCACTTTAAATGTACTGCAATGTACTGCGTTTGACCAAGTTCTTATCCACGGTTATTTCTATTAATTATATTTTAGTTTGGATCAAGTACAAGGTACTTTTTTATTATTATAGAGAGAAAGGGTACTATTTTTTAAAAAACTGGATTATTTGGATAAAATGGAGTCTGTGAGCGATGGCCTTTTTGGATGATGGGTTTCCATTATCATATCAATGTACAAACGTTTAGGGGCCGATTCACTATGGGTCGAATATCGAGGGTTAATTAACCCTCGATATTCGACTAGGAATTAAAATCCTTCTACTTCGAATATCGAAGTCTAAGGATTTAGCGCAGATAGTTCGATCGAACGATCGAAGGATAATTCCTTCGATCAAGCGATAAAATCCTTCGAATCGAACGATTCGAAGGATTTTAATCCAGCGATCGAAGGAATATCCTCCGTTTAAAAAAAGTTAGCCAAGCCTATGGGAACCTTCCCCATAGGCTAACATTGACTTTGGTAGCTTTTAGATGTCGAACTAGGGGGTCGAAGTTTTTTTTAAAGAGACAGTACTTAGACTATCGAATGGTCGAATAGTCGAACAATTTTTACTACGAATCCTTCGATTCGAAGTCGAAGGTCGAAGTAGCCCAAAAAAAACTTTGAAATTCGAAGTTTTTTACCTTCGAATCCTCCACTCGAAGTTAGTGAATCGGCCCCTTAGAGTCAACTAGCCTACCTTTCCTTCAATATACACAATATGCCACTGCCATCTAAGTTTAATACTACTCATAGTAATGCTAATGCTATTACTATTATTCCCTGGGGAATTTTACTGGCAAAAACAAGGTACGTCGATGGCCAATATTTTTGTCCACAGAATCGAAAAACAGTTGTTCCTTTGTGCACCTTTTATACAGTACATGACTGGTTTTTACAGATTTGTGGACGATATTCTCGTCCTATGGGATGGCCCAGAGTTAGCCTTCATGGAAATGATAACCCAGGCTAATAAAGCTCATACCACCATTAAATTTACTACGGAAACAGGGGGCCACTGTATAAACTTCCTTGATGTTACAATAACAATTGCCAATGGCAACATTAGTACTAACCTTTACCGTAACAATACGGAAAAAAACAATATCTTGCTAGCATCCAGTTTTCATGCCCCTAAAATAATTAGAGCAATCCCTAAGGGCCAGTTCATAAGGGCACCCAAGATTACGTCTGAAGACGATTACTATACAAAGGCAGTGGACACCCTCAAACGCAGATTTCTTAAAAGAGGGTACAAACCTAGAAATATTGAAAACTGTGTTAAAGAGGTGGGTACAATTCCAAGGAATGAGTTACTTAAATACAAACCAAAAGAAAGAAAGGACATTTTTCCCATTTGTAAGCCAGTATAATACACAGAGTAAAGAAATTGAACCGATTGTTCACAAATTTTGGCCACTATTACAACAAGAAAAAACACTCAGGGGTCCCTTAGCAAAAACTCCAGTATTCAGCTACAAGAAAGGGAGAAGCCTCCAAGATATATTATGCCCTTCGGAGATCAATTCCCCCCGAATGAAAGGGGCCACAAAGGCCAACCAAAGATGGAAACATTTGGTTGTTTAAATTGTAACTGTTGCTCCTCCATCATTAAAGGAGATACCTTGCGACACCCTGCAAATGGCACACCAGTAAAATTAAAACACTTTGCCACCTGTGATACAAGCAATGTGATTTACATATTAAAATGTCCAAAATTGGCCAGACCATAAGAACTGTGAAAACTCAATATTAAAGAACACAAAAGAAATATACGAAACTATAAGAAAGGAACAGCCACGGATACTACTGTGTCCAGACATTTTAATGATGCTAACCATAATAAGTGACAGTTAAGATGGGCTATAGTCGAAGTAATTAGTCCCCTGTGTAGAGGTGGGAACCCTAAAAAGAAAATACTACAGAGGGAAGCATACTGGATTAAAGGAACTGTAATGTCAAAAAATAAAAGTGTTTTAAAGTAATGAAAATATAATGCAATGTTGCCCTGCACTGGTAAAACTGCTGTGTTTGCTTCAGAAACACTACTATTGTTTATATAAATAAGATGCTGTGTAGCAATGGGGGCAGCCATTCAAAGGAAAAAAGGCTCAGGTTACACAGCAGATAGCAAATAAGCTCTGTCTGTCTAATGGTGTTATCTATTATCCATTAGTCAACCTTTGCCATATAGCCGTTTTTCAATTTCCGCCATTGCTACACAGCAGCTTGTTTATATGAACTATAGTAGTGCTTCTGAAGCAAACAGATCAGATTTACCATTGCAGGGCAGCAGTACATGATATTTTCATTACTTTAAAACACTTTAATTTTTTGGAGTTACTGTTCATTAGACACAATGTATCCAAATGGAATGAATGACAGCTGGAGTGTGAAATGCTTCCTTTGACACTGTGACAATGTTGCTTCTTACTTGTACAGTGTATAAAAAGTTTTTGTTACTTTTCCTTGTTACTGATGCCTGATTTGTTTTTTTTTTCCAGATAACTGATTTCTGAGCCCAAGATAGTTACATTATATGTACGGCTAATGGTAAGAATAATGGGCATTTCTCTTCCTCCATACTAATAGAGTCATTTATCAGGATATTTTGTGGTAGGCCCAGCAATGGGCAGTTCCTTGAGTACTACACATTTTTTCAATACTTATTTGAAGAGACTATGTGGAATTGTTTCCAGAAGATACCATACTATGGATTGAATTAAATCAAGGACTTTGGCGTAAAGGACTCTAATTACCTCTAATGCTTGCACATATTTACCATTGATTCACATACCTTGAATGTGACCTCACTTCCTGTTTTACCCTTTATAAGCTTGTTATCACAAACTATTTGTACACTTGATAAAGGGCACCTGCCCGAAACATGTTGTGTCTAATAAAGAACACTTAGCGGCAAGTTCTGCTCTGATTGCTTTCTCTCAGTCATCTGACTAATTACTTAATGCTATTACTCAGTTGACTCTTGATGTTGCTCACCTGAACACCTTGACTCACATCTCTTCACCTTTTGGAGCACTAGAACATTAGTCTAGTCCTGGTACCTATTGGACAATGCCTTTACCTTCTGCACTTTTTCCCCTCCAATGTATGCCTGTATGTTAGCCACCCACCCACTAAGACTGTAAGCTCTAAGGGACAGAGACCTCCTTCCTACTGTATCTATTATCACATAGTACTTAAGCTCTGTGTCCTGTGTATATTTATTTATTGTATTGATTGTCTGACTTGTCCTCCCTGTGTGAATTTTATACAGTATATTGTACTTTTATTTATATTGTACTGCGGCTCCTAAACAGCGTTTTACAAATACATTTATACATGCATACATACATACCCCCTTCTCCTTCAAGACTGTAAACTCCAATGAGCAGGGCCCTCTCTACTGTACCTCTTGTAATGCTCAATACTTGTATGTTATCAGTATGTTCTATGTATACACCCATCTATTTTCCAGAGCAAAATTGGCACATTATAAATGTGTGTTTATAATAATGTAATGGTATGGTGCACATTAAGTTACACATATTGGAAAGATGTTATTACTATACCGTGTTAATGGTTCATTATCAGTCAATAACTGTTGACCCAGTACTTGGCAATCTGTGTGCTCCAATGTTCAAGTGGGCAATTTGTCTGCCTACCTGCAGATGCATTTGTTCCAGACCATCAGTTTCTGTGGTCAGATTCATCTCTTTCTCCATGTGTGTATGCTCTCAGCAGTCTCAGTACAGACATTTATTCATTGTGTATCCACACAGGCCTCTGTGGGAAGTCCATATACAGGCACATGCAGAACCAACGCTCCTTTGTCCATCTTATCGCCAGAGCTTTCATTTTACGAAAAACACATTATTCCTTTGTATACACTGGACAATATATCTTAAAAGATAAAATGTCATTATTTCTTGTTGTTTAAGGCTGCTATGCAGGCAAATATTAGATGTTTACTTATATTAAACATTTCTGTATCAGTTAAGATGGCTGAGAATGCTGGATGAAATATCTTCCTAACAAGTGTTATCTTTGCTATTCTTATGTTACACTTGAATAAAGACCAAAGGAATCACTTTTTAGTTTCAGCAAGATAATCATTTCATAATTGTTTAATCTTAGAAGCTTGTTCATGTCATGTTTATAGTTATACAAGCATCTAAATTCTCTCTGCGAGCTTGGGAAAAAAAAAGAATCTTCTGGGCTGGGAACACAGCATCTTATTATAGAGATGTCAGTTTTGGTTTGAAACATAAACATATTTTTTTATTTAGATATTAGTACTTACAGTGATCAATGGCGGTGTGTGGAGTACATTAGAAATTGTTTTTGATCAGCACAATGCAATTATTCACAAAACTCAAAACAGAAGGGAAAGTTGTAAAAGAAAGAAGAAGAGTTATGACTATTTTTTATGGTGGAGGTAATTTTAATATAGACGAGATCGGCCCAAGTCCTGCAGTTTGGACTGATAGATTATCTTGCAGAACTATCATTTCAATAATCTCAATGACAGTGCAGCAGTGGATACTGGGTACACTATTATAAATTAAATTTACTGCAAATGTCAGAGCACAGAATATGGAAAGAAATCCGTCATTTATGTTTGTGGAAGTTAAGATAGGGAAAGAATTTAAGATTCTGTGACAAACACAACAAAAATGATGTATATGCTGTGACAATATTACCAGTTGTATGCAATTTCCTTTTTCCATTACAATTTCATTAATATACTGGAATAACAACGGAGGATGCTATACCAGCACAGCATGCTCTCAGAAAAAATAAGCACACGCCTAGATACCCTATGATAAGAGGAAATGGCTGGTTTGCTTCTTGAAGCGGAAAGAGCCATTTCTTTATGTGACAAATATTCTTTAGCTGAAAAGTAAAGCAGGAGAATGCGTAAGTCCTAACACAGTAGGTATGGAAGGCAAACAGAGCAACAAAGCTTGGCTAAGCTGAGCAAGGGAAAGTGGAAAAGTGGTTTGTTTTTCAATTTGCACTCAACTTCTAATCAGATATTTAGCATATATCCCATATAACGGAGCTGCTAATATTAGTACTAAGCTTATGGTACTCATAGAACTTCAAAAGTGTATATTTAAATAAAAAATAAATACACTTTCTAATTCATCTGAAGGATGTTTATTCTGTCATGAAAGCATGTACTGTATATATTCCAAACAAATGCAACCCGACTTTGAGGTATACTAGAATCTACCGTTTTCTGCCTATTACTGCTGGCTTTTATGATTAATATTGCTTCTGGGAACAATACGAATCTGACAATGGAACTGCAAATCCAGTTATAAATAAGAGACCTGCATATCCAACTCCTTCCAACACACTCATTTCCGTGGAAATTGCTCTGAAATAATATGAAATAGTATGTACTTTTTATTATTAATAATATTAGATTTTTTTTTAAACCTCAAAAATATAAACATTGCATAGCTTGAAATAAATATTAAGGAACAATGTCCGTCAAAAGGAGGATTTAAGAATATTTCAAAGCAATAACAACAACAATTGAAAATAACTTTGGTGGGCAAAGTTCATTTTGGAACTTAACTTACTGTATGTATTAAATTCCAACATCATTTCTTCTAGAGGAAAAAAAATCCAAATATACTATATCATAAAGCCTTTTACAGGATACAATTCAATCCCTTATCTGGAAAGCCGTTATCCAGAAAATCTTGCATATGGTACTTTTTGAGCAAATAATTCAAATTTTTTCATTTCATTTTTTTCTTTGTAATAATAAAACAGTACTTTGTACATGATAGTTACTAGCTACATGGATCCATATTGGTGACCAGCTGTCTGCAGCACCATGCAAAACCTTGGACTTTTCAGTGGATAAAAAAGGTGACTTCTTGTTTGATGATATGAGCACTGGCAAAGCTATTACTTCACAAAACCACACATAGCAAAATAATACTATATTGGCTGTATAACTGAATCTCTTGGAAGTTATGGGGTTAATCACCTCACCCCCCCAGATTAAACTGACTCTTTTCAATGTTAGTTTACTTGTTACATAATGTACATAATACTGTATATTACGAACAGTAACCATATTGGATTGTCTGATTGTATATATGAATATATATATATATATATATATATATATATATATATATATATATATATATATATATATATATATATATATATATATATATATATATATATATATATATATAAGCATAAAGAAAAACCGCACCAACAGGTCTTTATACAAAAATAAAAAAACTTTTATTGATCAACGTTTCAGCTCGACCGCTGGAGCCGTCTTCAGGAACAAAAAAAATAAATAAATAAAAAATATATATATATATATATTCTTCTCTTAAATCTTGTTATATAACTTGAAAATAAATAAACAGATCATTGAAATGATGGGGGCTGGTATACATGTATTTCCTTTATGCCTCTAAATCTGACATGGCAGCTGGATCTTAATTTGTGGGTTAAAACTTGGTCAGAGATCAAAAATAGGAATATATGTTTTGCACTCAAAAATCGAAGGTTCCTGAACACAACCTCTTATTTGCATAATTAACCATCCAGTGCCTGGCCAAGCCCATTAGGCACCCTAGTTGGCTGCTTTGCCCCCCCCCCCGACACACTCGCAAATAAGCAACTGCACACTTGGACTACAGGGGACCAAAACACCTCCAGGCTGTGAGGGGCTATGGGCACTGACTATGGGCAGGCAACAGAAAAGGTTCGTGCTTGGTAGCCTCCCAGCCCTAGGCACATGCCTCTTCTGCCTGCCCTTAGATCCAGCCCTGTTACCCTCAGACTGCTTGATACTGAGTGCTGATCTCAGTGATCAGGTGCAATGACCACTCAGTGTTGATATAAAGAAGAGGGTCATATACTTACAAATTATGGTATCGGAGCTTGTAAACCTAGTATACTCCTGCTCAGTGCCAGACTGGGAGGAAAAAACACCACTGGCAAAAGTATCAAAGTAGCCCATCTCACTTCCAGGAAATGGCCTGGATATTTAAGGGGGACCCCTTATTTTCTTTTTGCATCCATTAGAAGATATTCCATTTTTTAGTTCATAAGTTTATTTCAATGGCAAAAACATGATAGATCAATTGTAGACATATTGTGTATTACCTGGGTTGAGATTTATATTGATGTGCTTATGCAAGGTATACTTACACCAACTTATGAGCTTTAAAGAGCAATATCAAAAAATTTTCGATTAATTTCCTTAAATGTAAAAGGACTTAATAGAAAAAGAACCTTAAAAAAAAAAAGAACCTTAACCCTGAAAGAAATTCGAAGATTTAAAGCAGAGGTGGCATTCCTTCAGGAAACGCATTTTAAGGCCTCTGATAATAAATAATTTAATTCTCACCTATATCCTAGAATTTATCAGGCCTGAGGTCCCCACAAAAAAGCAGGGGTTATGATACTGGTTCATAAGGATTGCCCCCTAATAATAACAAAGGAAATAGCCGATCCAAAAGGACATTATATATTGCTACAGGGCTCCTACGTTGGTACCCCAAACCAAACCAATTACGAAAGCGTTCCAGACAAACCCAAATATTAACAATACAATCTAATACTGGGGAAGCTCTACATAATCCTTCCCAAATCTCACGGGCTTTCCATACCTAGTATACCACTCTATACAACCTTTTCCCTAAAGAAACAAGCTCAAAAGAGTCTAAATCACCACTCATAGCTAAATATTTGGAGGATTGCCATTTACCTACCCTCTCTAAAGAGGAACTAGATGACCTCAATAAGGAAGTCACCACTGAGAAAGAGAATATTCTAGATTAAATGTTATCCTTCTACTTAACTGTGCTGCCTAAGGAAGGAAAGGATCTATCATTATACAGAAGTTATAGGCCTATAGCACTTCTCAACAGCGATTTAAAAATATTTACTAAATTACTAGCACATTGATTAACTCCACTATTACCCAGACTGATCAACCCTGACCAGGTTGGTTTTGTGACAGGGAGGCAGGCAGGGGATAACATGCGCAGGGCGATAGACTATATACAAAAACCTCTGCCTACTTGAAATTAATGGAGATGAAGGAACTCCAATCCACATCAGAAATGGTACGAGGCAGGGTTGCCCACTTTCCCCTTTGTTGTACGCGCTCAGTATAGAGCCATTAGCAGCTAGAATAAGGGAACATCCGGATGTCTCGGGAATAAAAGTGGGGAGCGAGGAGTATAAAATATCACTTTTTGCCAATGATGTCTTATTAACACTCAGCAACCCCTTTATCTCCTTGCCTAATTTACATAATCTCTTACATCTTTATAGTGTGGTGGCGGGATATAAAATAAATAGGGCAAAATCAGAAGCACTGGCTTTTCATATAGATGAAAACTCAAAGAAGGCCCTACAAGCTGAATGCCAATACAAAGGGCAAACATCATATATAAATTATCTGGGAGTAAAGTTAACACTACACTACCATCAACTATATCAAGTAAATTTTATGCGCTTGGTGAAACAGATTTCAAAGGACATGCAGGAGTGGAAGCAATTTAACATTTCATGGCTAGGTCGCATAGCTGCAGTTAAAATGACTGTTCTTCCCAAACTATTATACCTATTTGAAACTATTCCGGTTCAAATCTCTACTTCAAATTGGGCTATATACAAAAATTAATATTCAAGTTTATTTGGGGTGCCACAAGAGCTAGAATACCGCGCTCTGTTTTACTAGCTGGGAAAAATCAAGGTGCTTTAGCAGTGCCAGATATACAAAAATACTATGAAGCATCGCATCTACACCAAACATTAGCATGGCTACAACCACAACCACCTACCAAGTGGGCTAAGCTAGAGTCCATATGGATGCACCCCTACCACATCAATAATTTGATTCTGAATAACAAACCTAAGGTGCAACTACCAGCCTTAGCTCCGAAGCCCATAAAGTTTACTTTAGCAATATGGAAACAATGTCTCAAAAAATATCAGATTTGTAAGTTCCCTTCAGCATTGACTATACTTTCAGCAAATCCAGAGTTTAAACCGGGTCAGAGCAAATTATTTCAAGCAGAATGGGATAGTTACGCTCTATCTAGAATCAAACACTTTATCAATCCATTAGGGGGTAAACTGTATACATATGACGAACTTTACACTAAATGTAATTGGGGGTCGGATAGAAAAATGGAATATGTTCAAATTAAACATTATATAACAGCTCTATTCAGGCAGTGTCCCCAGATTCAGTTAACTGTTTATGAGAACATTTTGGGAGGTAGTCTTATTTCCCAGCTATATAATCTAATGAATATCCTTCTGGAGGATCCATTCCCCAAGCATGCCTATATGCAATATTGGGAGTCGATATGGGATAAGGACCTGACTTTATCCCATTGGGGTAAAATATGGGAGAATGCCTGTAAAATAGTAGTTTGTACACAACAAAAAGAAATATATAACTATGTTGAAGTGGTATCTCACGCCAATAGACTTTCTAAAATGTTCCCGCAAAGCAGCCCATTATGCTGGAGAGGGTGTCAAAACAAAGGTTAGTTACATCATATTTTATGGGCCTGTCTGAAATTAACAAACTTCTGGGCAGAAGTAGTTAACTTAATAACGTGTATTTAAGACACTCATAGTTATAGAAATGCCTCATTTATTGTTAGCTCTTCCTATCCCAAAACTTAATAATGCAGCCCATAAGTGGTTCAACCAAGATGCCACAGCAGCTCGGCTGGCAATAACTTCTAAATGGAGAACTCCAACAATCCCCACGATCCAGGTAATTTCCAGACTTGAAAAAAACAAAAAATTTTAGGAAATGACTGCTAGAATAAACAATATTTTACAGTTACACAGTAACATATGGGGTAATTGGGATTACAATATGACCATTAAAGATGCTGAAACCTGAAATGTTGACCTTTTTTTTTCATACTGAAGAGTTGCCTCCTAGTTTTTGCTTTTTTTTTTTTTTTTTTTCATCTTCTTATTAACCATTTAAATAACTTTTTCATCCTTTTTTTGTTTTTATAATCTTTTTAAGTTTGGAATATTGTTGTGTGAAAGGGACATTACTGTACAAAAAGACAAAAATTCCAGGTGATAAATGTCTATATTGTATTTTATTGTGAAAACAAATAAAATATGAGTTACAAAAAAAATAAAGTAGCCCATGTATTCATGCGCATGATAAATATTTCCAACCTCAATGTTAAATTGATCTACTGTTTATTAATTAATAGAGCTCTATTTCCTGGACCAAGCAGGGGTCTATTAGAATAGAATCTGCAGCATTATTATATAACCTGTGTGTTGAAACTGGCACTTGCAACAAGTATCTCACCCCAGTTTCTATCATGTCTATTCGTTTCATTGGATTAGTGGCCCTATCTTTACAGTATATTCCCTCAGTCACTCTTGTAAAAAAGCAGCAATTTTTTACCGCATAAACTAGCCTGTCTGTAAAGTTTGGCTCCAGTTCCATGCCGGTGTGATTTTGAAGTCAGATCAGCAAAGTGCAACTGCAGCCTTATCCCAGTATGAACTCACCACATACAACATGGACCCCAAAATAATGCTTACAGTCTCATCTTTTCCAATTGAGTACTGAGGCTAAGGGGCAGGCAAAACTAGACTGCTTGGATAGGCAAGAGGTGGGATTACCCCTTCTGCATGGAAATTGGGTAGATAGTAGAGTTCCTGGTCCAACCCCATAGCACCTGAATGTGGATTAACAAATGCACGCATCAGTTTAGCTGTGGGTGTCTGTTACAGACAACTCATTTACATTTCTAAAGCCATTTCCTAATTTTATATTAAAGACAGACCTCATTTTCATTTTTAGGTGAGCGGCTACCGGGCCAGTCCAGGCCTGTTCCTGCTCTGCCTTTGTTAACTACTGTGTGTTCTACACATTATAAAATGCAAGGCATGGTTAAAATGCCAGACCGGCCAAGGGCTCCATCAACACCACACACATGTTCAGCCTAGTATAGTAGTGTGCAATGCACAAACTGCAATGAAGGCCAAACAGCCACCAGAGCTATCTTCCATCTTCCTGCTGAACTGCAACATGATATGATGCATCTTTTGATGATGAAAAAAATAGATTTTTTTTCCCCAATGATGACATAACACTTTTTTCCCTATTTGGTCACTGTCGGATCTTGCTTCTCACAGCTAGTGCACAGCTCAAAATACACCTATTTAAGGGGACACTTACTCACTAAGAGTGGCAGGAGTGTATTGGGTGAAAAAAAGGAGAATTATGGCACAATAAATGATCAGTAGACATCTATTGCAAGGGACATTGTGCAGGCAATAATTTCTAGACAGAAGGAAAATACATTTTATAACTGGAATATCATTACCCACTACATAGTCTTCTCTTGTTTCCATTAGATAAATAAAAAGAAATCTCTAGAGAATGTGCCCTTGTGTTGATGCTTTATATACGCATACCTACTTCTGTAAACTTTCCATGCATATATAAAGTATTTTTCTAACATGCCAGGGGAAAACCATCATATTTTTAGCACAGACCAGTAATGGGGGGACTATAATATTTCAGGTATAAATTATAAATGTCTGCACTATGATAGAAAAAGGATAGAGATATACACATTACTAAGGAAGTCTATTTGATGAATTGCTTATTTTCTGGTTCACATTGAATGCATAGTCTTAATTAATAAGTGTAAATTAAGACTTTATGTGACAGTATGGGTAGATGTCGATTCTATTAGGTGGCACAGGCAATCTTCACCAACAAAGAGCTTTATTACAAGAAACATCAAAGGTATGTAGATATTTTTGACAAAGGGCTCTGATGGCATTATCCACTTTCCTATGTAACCTCTGTTCTTTTAAAATGCACTTAAATTGCATAGATGAAATGCCTGAATAACATGCCATTTCAGAAAATAAGCACAATTTGTGCGAAAGGCAATGAGGGATTCAACTCAACCCTCTTTACCGTCACCTAATGCATATTTAATCACAAATATGTTTGCCCTTGTTCATACTATTATAAACAAGGATGTGTTAAGTACTACACATCCTGCCATTAGCACTATCCTTGAATGTTTTTCTACTTGTGCTGTTACAGCATCTCTCTTGACAGACTCCAGAGGCAAGTTACAAGGAACTTTGAAGCTGTCTCTGCCTGTCATAAGGACATGCTGTCAGATCTGCATGCTTGGGTGCCATCTGCCTTTCTTTCCTTGCTTTGATTTCACGTAATGACTTCACCTGAACCTATTTGCGAATAAAATACACAATCCTTATTTAGGCTTTTTCCAATGACTAAATTTGAATAACGTTGCTGTCTAACTCTAAAAATCTAAAGGCTTCTGACTAATTGAAGATATTTTCCAAACTCTGAGCTCAGTTGCAGGTGTCAGATGTTCATCTGGAGATGTATGACATTTTTCTGCCCCAGATTTGGGAAACAAGATGCCATCTATTGCAGACAATGCTGAGAAGTTGTGGTGATCATTAAGTAGATTTGAAGGAAATGTTTAACTATGGAACAAATCTGTAATAATCACAGCCAAAATGTAAGTGCAGGATTGCCCCAATATTTTGTGTTCTGTATTTTATGATGTTACCAGCCAGACGTTGTGCTGATCTCTAGTGATGGGCGAATTCGCTGCGAATTTGCGCGATTCGCCACCAGCGAACAAATTCGCGAAACGCCAGCGAAAATTCGCCTGAAAAAATTTGGCGTCAAAAACGGGCACCAGCGTCAAAAACGAGATGCCGGCGCCATTTCGCAAATTTTTCGCCATTTCACGAAATTCACGAATTTTCCCGCGAAACGGCGCAAATTCGCCCATTAATACTGATCTCCTACATCTGTTTCCTCACTAAATTCTTTCTAATTGTATTTGTGCATATTTTTTTTATTTGTATTTGTCTTATTGACATGGTGTTTTATTTGTATTTGTCTTATTGACATGGTATTTTCCCCCCTGCCTGATTTCTGGGGCTGGGAGAGTTATGAGTCCTATTGTGTTATGGCTCTATAAAATGGAATCATTTAATTTTGGTACCATGCAGGTTTTCATTCATTCAATATACGGCATTTACTGATTTGAAAAATCTATACCTTCATAATGTTCAGGTACAGTTGTATCTATTACATTCAACTGAAACTGCACTCCATTGACCTTCTGTCTACTAAATCTAAATGATAATTCTCCATACTAATACTCCTTGAACTCTTTGCTGCTTTCACCCAGCGGTTCATCAACAGCTCTCTGTGACATCCTACTGTTTCTTCATACAAGGCACAGCAATTTCCTGGAACTGGTCATACCCCTCTAACCACTCTTTCTCTGGAACTTTTTTGGATAAAACAGCAAGTTTAATTCTCTGCATTAGACCACTGCTTCTCTCTCTCTCTCTCTCTCTCTCTCTCTCTCTCTCTCTCTCTCTCTCTTAATTAAGTATTCAACTGCTTCTCTTCTATACTGGATATCCTCTTTTTTCCAAAATTCAACTTGGACAAAACAAATCTGATATTATTGCTAGACACACACACACACTCACACACTGACATTGTCTGTTACTGTTCTCAACACTATTTTTAATTCCAGTACACAAGTTTGCTGTCTTGGAGTCATATTTCGTGATGAGTTATTTTACTTTTACCATGTATTGTTTTACAGCAAATTTCGCTGCTGGCAAAAACAGCAAAAAAAAAAAATGACGTGCAGTGGACAAGAATGTTGCAGAAGACAAAAAACTCACCCATTGCATTTTGCTTGTGTTTCTGCCTATAACAGCTGCCTTTAATGTCGGGAGGAGCCCTTCTTGGGTTTTTTGTCTATTACTTTAACTTGCATGTTACCGACTTGCCTAATATTAAACAAACAATGTTAGCAGCTATATTTTACAAAGTTTTGACAATTTGATTTTCCCTAAGATTAGTGCAGCTATCACTTTTTATATTTAAAAATATATATATATATATATATATATATATATATATATATATATATATATATATATATATATGTATCCAGTGTGTGCGTGTACTGGGGACATTTGTAGGGGCTGTAATTGATGAACTTTTATTATTTTATTCAACCCAAATGATGTATAACTATATACTATGTAGCTATATAAGTATGAATTTGATCATTTTTGGTGAATATATCTAGATAAATGAATAATCCTCAAGTGTTAGGGGCACATTTACTAAGGGTCGAATATCGAGGGTTAATTAACCCTCGATATTCGAGCCTCAAAGTAAAATCTTTCAACTTCAAATATCGAAGTCTAAGGATTTACCGCAAATACTTTGATCGAAGGAAAAACGATGAAATCCTTTGAATCGAACAATTCAAAGTATTTTAATCCATCGATCGAAGGATTTTCCTTCGATCAGAAAAAGCTTAGAAAACTTATGGCGAAGGTCCCCATAGGCTAACATTGTAGCTCGGTAGGTTTAAAGTGGCAAAGTAGGTAGTCAAAGTTTTTTTAAAGAGACAGTACTTCGACTATCGAATGGTCGAATAGTCGAACAATTTTTAATTTGAATCGTTCGAATCGAAGTCGAAGTGGTAGTCGAAGGTCGAAGTAGCCTATCCGATGGTCGAAGTACCCAAAAAAAAACTTCGAAATTCTACGTTTTTTTACTTCGAATCCTTCACTCGAGCTTAGTAAATGTGCCCCTTAGTGTCACATAATACATAAAGAACAAGGTAGACCAATTGCATGCTTTACAAAGTTGATTACTTGTGGTCAATTGTACATAGAGCAGGCAGATAGTTGTAAAAAATGAAAAATAATCATATGTGCTTCTTATGCTTTCAGGTACTATTTGAGTCATTGGGTGCTTGAATAGTAATGCAATTATTACATGCTGTTAAGGTGTTAAAACTTGTATTTATTTGATTGTGGTGGAATGTGACCTTACATTTAAGTCAGCTTACTGTATGTGTAAGCTATTCTATTAAGATTTTTTTTTTTAAAAAATTACATACTGTATCTTGAGATTTGTATGTACAGTAGCATCTATTATTTACTGTTCAACCTATAAAGCCTGACCAGAATTTGTATTTCATTTTCATTAACCATGATTATCCAAGCCTTTTGAGGGAGAAACTGGCAGCCACTAAGGATATTCACATGACGTTAAAGGCCAACATAAAATCGATAGTTTGTTTAAACCAGAAGGTAAGCTCCGTTGTTTTATTTCATAGCATTTTCTCAGTCAGCAAAGAAATACAAATGTAAACTTGCATTTTTAGGGTTAAGTTAAATGCTTAGGTTTTAAGTAGCTTAAAAATAAAAGCAAATTATTTGAG